>NC_056528.1:49232934-49297832 GCF_019175285.1 Sceloporus undulatus | reverse complement strand
TAGGAGGAGAAGGAGGATAAGTGGAATGAGAGGAGAAGAAAGAAAAGAAGGAAGAGGAGGAGGGGACAGAAGGATGTTCTCATATAAAAAAGCATCTTGCTCCCTTTGTGCGCCGCCTAATCTAGCCGCCATAGAGGCATCCTTGAACCAGAGATGAGGAAGATGTGCATAGTTACAGTCTGAGGCACCAACGGAGAGAAATCAAAAGGACGGAGTACTCCAATAAGTACTAACTCCCTCCAATGAATCCCTCGCTATGCGCAGAGAGGTATCCATGGAGACACATCGGAGAGAAAGGCGGTTTGATATCATTTCTCCAGATAGTGAGAAACGTTACAGACAGTTCCAAAGGGACTTTATTTTAAAAAGGTGGAAAAAATATATCATTGGTATCATTTTCTCCTGCCCAAAATTACCATGAAAATAATTCAGTCCAGGCCAGCTGACGCTATGTGGGCCCATTTCAGGCTCAAGGGAGTGACTTGGTTTGGTACCAGAGCTCCAAGGCTGGATGACCCAGAATCAGGTACAAAAGACAGACCTTTAGGATTAAAAGAACAAGGCCAGTCTTGGCATTAGCTTCAGTGAGGCAGTTGCTTCAATCAACCGAATGGCAAGACCAGTCCACCTATTCCCCAAACTGGTTTGGGTTGAGTCCATGCACTTAGCTGCCAAAGATGCAAAAGGAAAGAGCTTTTGCCAGAAGGAGTTGCTTGTAAGGGATGCAAAAGAAAGATGTGGAGGGTATCTTTTTCTTCTTCACCTCCTTCTTTCTCTTTCCTCTGCTAAGAAGCCTCGTTTGGGTAGTATAAGCCTCGGGGAACTGGCTTCGTGCTTTCCATTTTAGCTCCCTTTTCTCCACTCGTCTCCCTCCTGGTTGTTTCTTTTCGGTCCTTTTCTTGTACCGAAGCGCATTTCCAAGCTGTCAGCCTCTGATGGTTTTATGTAACTGTTTAAAAATTGAACAAGCTCCTTAACATGAAGTTAGTAGCCTATACTCTCTTCTCTGCTCCCTCCACATCTCTTGCCTTCCTAACCACTTTCCGGCTGAATGTGCATCAAAAGAGATAAAAAGTTTTCCTGGGAAACATCCTCTGATGCAATGCTCAAACTGTTGCGTTGCGCAGAGATGTCTCCTTGAGAACGCAAAATGGTCTTTCCCCCACTCCATCAGAGAGATTTTCGGCTTACGAAGTTGGCATGGCTTCCATGATTCCTAGTTTCACCTGCGACGGTTTTTCGGTTGCGATGGGAACTGTTTCCACACTGCAGAATTAATGCAGTTTGACACCGCTTTAACTGTCATGGCTCCATCCTGTGAAATCCTGGGATGTGCAGTTTGTTCTGGAGCCAGCAAAGGCTAAATATCTCACAAAACTACAAATCCCAGAATGCCATAGCACTGAGCCATGGCAATTAAAGCAAAGTGCATTATTCCTGCAACCTGAGATATAACTGCATAAGTGTATTTTTGCACTTATTAATATGCTGTACTTTTTGAATCTTCCCATCAAAATGTGGATGTTTGTTCCTGTTGTGGTTTTGAAATGACAGGAGATGGAAAAAAGCAGCTTGTCTGGAAAGAAGGAAATCCAGTAGTCAGTGGGATCTATGGCAAGACGATGCCTCCATGGATGAAGAGAGGTCACAGGGTGACCATACAGACAAAATAAGGCAGGGCTGCGCCGAAGGGAGAAAGAAACGTATCTTCCGCCAGGGAAAAATTCAGAAGCCGCAGATTTATTAAGCTCTTAGGAATCTCAAGGAAAAGCAGATTAAGCATTTCCAGAGCACTCTGACCCTGCCATCGACTGACCGGCTCTTTCAGCCAAAGATAAGGACAGCCTGAAATGTAAGGGAATGTTTCAAAGGGAATAGTTTTCAACTTTGGGTTGTCTTAGTAGGCAGGGACAGGGGGATACTGGAAAATATTGGGGATGGGGAAACGGTCGAAAACATGTTTCTTGGCTATCAGAAGAGTCCTGGACTACTGAGAACATCCACAGTTTAGGATTCATTCTGGGCAAAATTAATGCATGGTGTTGGACTACAACTTTGGAGACCAGCGGTCGACTCTCAGCTTGACCATGAAACCCATTGAGTGATCTTGGGCAAGTCACACTCTCTCAGCCTCAAGGAAAGGTCATGGCAAATTTCCTATGAACAAATCTTGCTAGTACTGTAAACACAAACCACACAGTGCCACAGCCAGAAAGAACCAAGCATCAGCACATTTGAAAGAGGCCATGCAATCAATGCAAGTGTATCGATCGAAAGGGATAATGCCGAGGCCGTGATTCAATGAGTGTTGTCATCTTGGCTTCCATGAGTCTTGCACATGGCTTCCCTCAATAATTCAAGCAAATGGAGCCAAAAAAGGGACAATAAATAAACCACTGGGCATTTCCAGACAAGAAGTCTTCCGCAGGGCTGAATCTTTCATCCATTGATTTCCATCAGGCTAAAAACAGATGTCTGTTTCTAGCATTATTTAGGCCAGAGATGGGGAAAGTGTGGTTCATGATCCACGTGTGGCTTCAAAGGATGGTTTTGGGGCCTCTCAGCAGTCTTGTCCCCCCTAAAATACAAATTTTGCTCTACTAAAATACCCTCCATTCCCCCTGAAGAGCAAGGATGGCAATTTGGTCAGGTCCCTGTTTTGAGATCAGACGCAAGGAAGACACAAGGGATTTTTGTGTTTCATATCAGCAAATTAAAACATTTTGAAAGTCTATTAGAAGTCTGTAACCCCTTTCTTACTCTTTGCAGGATCATTTCATGCAACGAATGAATGTGCAACGTAATGCGAATCCCAGGATTCTGTAGGATGGTGCCACAGGCAGTTAAAGCGGTGTCAAACTGCATTATCTCGATAGTGTAAATGCCTCAAAACCTGCCCTGATAAGAGCCATTCCAAAGCAACCAACAGCAAAAATGTATAGCGATGGGCCATCCAATTCCTCTCTTCCCGTGTCTATTGAAATTTGCCCACCACTGAACTCTGATATTGTTTCATCCTTTCAGTTTCTCTTCCTCCTCCTTCGCTTCTGCCCTTGATCCTGACTTCCATTATCATTTCCATAATTACCAAGAAAGAAAGTGGGAGCTGAGCAAAGACGTTGGCCCTGGCAGGAATTCAAAGCAAATCTCCAAAGTGAGAGAGAAAAATGGGTGGGAAATATGAAATTATTTTAATTGAATGCCGGTGCAAAGGAGGGAGAGAGAGCAGCTTCGTTTTAGGGCTTTATCGTCTTGGCTGTCATTGCATTATTTATCGTACAGCCCTGCGGAGCGGGTCCTCGTGATCTTATTTCGAGCCGATAAATCAGCACTAATCTCCCTTCCTTGGATGGCACGATGCATGCTGATTTTCAGCCAGGGTCAGCTATTCGAAGACCAAGGAGGGGCAGGATTTGCAAATGGTCTTGCAAAATGGTCAAGGCAATGCAACCAAGGGAGGTCTCCTGTTCTTATCTGGTCGGCTTAGTAGCAGGTGAAGTGAACACTTTAGCCCTGATCCAAATGCATCTTCGCACCCGGCGGTCGAGAACGTAGCACCAAAGTGTGTCCAAATTATAGCAGCTTGAACCCACTTTAACTCTCATGGATCCATCTGCTAGAATCCTTGGATCTGTAGTTTAACAAAGTCCCTAAAACAGAGTGCTCTAGCTCAATGGTTTTCAAGCTTTTACCCTCCAGATCTTCAGCTCCCAGGAGGTCTAGGCAGCATGGCCTTTGGTCTAGGATTTTGGGAGCTGAAGTCCAAAATGTCCAGAGGCCACAAGGCTGACAACCACTGACCTAGTCCTCAGCTACAGCATTGGGAGTTTTGTAGCAGAGCAAGTTAAGCACCTTACCAAACTACAGGTCCCAGGACTCTACAGGATGAAGGCATGGCAGTTAAGGTGGGATCAAACTGCTCCAATTTTGTGGTCCTAGTTAAATCCTTGCTAACAGCACAAATAGGCCAGTAGTGAGAAGATGATGCTTATCATTACATAGAGCGAAACAGATGCTTCAGGTACTAGATGTTGCCGGATGCAGAATCTGCTCTACATCCTCAAGCTTCAGTGCCACCTTCAGGTGCATCTACATTGTAGAAATAATGCAGTTTCATACCACTTTAAGTGTTGTAGCACCATCCAATGTAATCCTGGGACTTGCAATTTTACAAAGACTTCAACCATCTCTAACAGGATTCCATAGGATGGCACCATGGCAGTTAAAGTGGTGTCAAACTACATTGCTTCTACAGTGCCAAATGGGAAATCTGGCCCTGGTTACAAAGGTTCACAGGACCTTCTGTGGATACCAGAAGCTGTTGATGCTCAAGTCCATTATATAAAGCGGCATAGTAAAATGATGCCCCTTATATAAAATGGCAAAATCAATGTTTGCTTTGGACATTTTTAAAATGTATATTTTCAAGCTGTTGACGGTTGAGTCCATGGATGCAGAATCCATGGATATGGAGGGCTGGGTGTAGTAGAGCAAACCGGACAGAAAACAAGTTCATCGGAGATAGACACATCCTTCATGATATGCTACTTTTCTACATGCATGGAGCTAATTTATATGGGGGTCATTCCAACCCAAAAAGCCTCCCGAACCAAGGCATGCAATAGCACAACCCAGACTTCTTATGCTGCAAAAATGGCACAGGGCCACTGTGATTCAGAGATTCCTGCCTCCTGATTCCATAGTGAAACTTCGCATAAGAAGACATATGAGAAGGATGCTCAAAAGCGGGATTAATGCTACTGGAAAAGAAAAGAAATAGACTGAGAGAGTTTTCTTTTCTGAAGGTTACACTGTCGGGGGGGGGGGGGCGGGGGGAAAAAAAAAAAGGAAGACGGAGTCTGCAAATCTCCTCCCAAACAGTGCACAACATTGCATTTTAGATATATATATATATATGGGCTGTTGGGTATTACCTACACACACACACACTGCACACCTTAATGTAGTGGTTGGACGAATCGTGCCACAAACATCGCATGGTGTAATTACCGAGGGAAGCCACGCCGATCCATCGCTGAGGGCTCTCATGGAGAGAGTATATTGTAACTGCTCTCCAAAGACCTCAGCAGCTCCTTTAATAATATCCTGGGTAATTTAGAGACTGCTGATACCCATCAAAGGACTGCATCGCTTGGAAACGGCTTGCGGTTGCTATAGCTAATGCTCAGGTTGTCCCTAATGCTCAGAGCATAACCCAGATCTCATCTGACCGGCTCAGGCTAATCTCTCCCCCGGATCCAAAACCCCGAGGAGAGGCTCAGTCTGTCTGCACCGCACAGTTATTGCAGTCTGACACCACTTTAGACTGTGACGGCCCCATCCCATGCAATCCTGGATCTGTCATTTGTTGAGGGGCTGAGACTCTCCTCTGCAAGACTGGAGATCTCTAGCAGAGACATCTAAGTACCTCCCCAAGCTATAATGCTATAGTGGGGATTGCAGCTACGCAGGACGCACAACACAATGATAGTTTTGCGATTCCACTTTAACTGACACAGCGAGATCTTGTGGATTCCTGGAGTTTGCAGTATAGGGAAGGGAGGTGAGAGCCGGACAGGGAAGAAAGGATGGGAATAAACTCCTTTGAGATGTAGCGCTGGAGAAAAGTGAGGAGGGTACAGTGGACTTCTTGGCCAAGAAGACAAACAAATGAGCCCGTGAACAGATCAAGTCTGAAATCTCCCTGGAAGCCAAAAGATGACCAAATTGAGGCTTTGGTCACATCATGAGAAGGCACAACTCACTGGAAAAGACAATAATGCTGGGAAAGGGAGAGGGATGTGGAAAGAGAGAAAGACCGCATGCTAGATGGATGGACTCTATTAAGGAGGCCATGGGAATGAATTTGCAAGACCTGAACAAAGCAATGGAGGACAGAGGAGATAAAACTCTGTTTTCTGTGCAAACAGCTACATGTGAATCTTGCGCAGAATATTCCTGAACTGCAGAGAGTCTCACAGTGGTAGAATTCAAAGATATAGCCATGTCATGTTATAGAATCAGTACATAGAGAGATCTTGTAGCACCTTTGAGACTAACTAAAGAAAGAAGTTGTCAGCATGAGCTTTCCTAAAGTCTACTTCCCCAGATGCATTTAGAGACTTAAGCCTAGGAAAGCTCATGCTGCCAACTTCTTTCTTTAGTTAATCTCAAAGGTGCTACAAGATCTCTCTGCAAAGTTTCTCGTGAGTCCGGGATTCTTGTAAGGGGTTTCTCAATACTCAAAACATATGTCTTTCAGATCTCCAGGAGCTTTGGTCATCAAAGGCCCTGCTCACTCCTTGCAAACTCAGAGTCGTGGATTTGTCTGCTGAATCGATCCATCTGCGCAGTGGTCTTCCTCTCCTGGACCCTAGCAAACCCAACCTTCAAGTCCATTGGAGCACCGATATGAAAAAAATCTCATTAGCACCAATAAATGTGCGGGGCTTTCTGCTTTCCCATATCTCTTCCCTTCAGACTGAGAAAAGGGAAAGGAAAGAAAAAGGCCATGAAAAGCCATGCTGATTAAATACAGCTCACGTCTCCCTGCTGCTGGAGTTGACAGTCTTCCCTCCCTCCAATCTTACCTCCTGGAGGTGAGAATTAGAGTGTCAGACACGTTTCCAAAACAGCCACACTGAAAAGCCCCACCAACGGAGGAAGAAATGCTCACTCAGCACCCGGACAGGAGTTAAAAATAGATAGCAGACCCCCAAGCTGGAAGGGAAAGAAAATGCCCCACATCTCCCTTCCTTCCTGGTGCGCCGTGCAACCCCCAAACCCCAATGCCACCGTCTCCAACCCACCCAGGCCCCAGGCAGGTTTTGCAATTTGCAACGTTTGCAATTGCATTGCGTTCCAAATATACTGATTTAAAAAGGTCCATGTAAGTGAAAGTATAAAGGATATAATGGTTTGAGCATTGGAGTGTGGCTCTGGAGCCCAGGGTTCAAATTTCTGTTCAGCCATAGAAATCCATTGGGTGATCTTGGGCAAATTCACACAAAGGAAGGCAAAAAGCAAACTCCCTCTGAACAAACCTTGCCAAGCAAACAAAGTGGTTGCAAGACATCACCTGTAAGGAATCTGGCCTCCCACTCCATCTCTTTAGTTCAACTTCCCTTTCTGCCTTCAGAAATAGGCTGTGTTTGTTACAGAGAGAGAAGTGCATTCCCCGTGAATATTAAATAGTTTCTCCCTACACTAGGTTTGCATTTCCATCCCCCCCGAAATGAGTAGCACAGAGGAATCTTTCCAAAGCCTGCACACTACAGATGCACTATGCAGAATTCCTACCTTCTTTCCAAAAGAAAGGGATAAATAACTCCCAAAGCTTTGCCTAAGAAACCATGTGGGATTTATGTCGCTTGTGCAACCCATGTGGTTTGGAGACAAAAGCGAAAGACAAACAATCGCGGATGATGGCAATATTTTCCCAAGCCAGGCTAGAATAAAACCTGATCCGAAGAATCTCCAGCTCCATGCTGGTTTCCTTTCCCTGCCCAGTTTGCAGTTTCCTACAGACCAAACAACTGAGATGGTTTATAAATGTCGAGTGGCAGCTCAGAGGTCAATGGGGTTGTGAGTCCATAAAGGGGCTATTGGAGGTGCCAAACCTCTTTGGGGACAGGGTTCAGCAAACTGGGTCTCTACTTTAAAATTGAAACTAAAACCTAGGAGAGAAACATTGCTCTCCATTGGCAAGGCAGCTTCCAGCTACCACCATAACTGCGCTATGCACTCTAGGAATATGATTCATCATCGCAAGGACGGCAAGCGGGGCCAAGAATATGTTAATGTATAGCTTGTTTGTTGCTGTTTTGTTACCTACGGATAGAGAGACAATTTGATTTATTAAACCTGGCCAACCAGAGCTATGCATCAGGCGGAGACGGCTCTCCGAAACAGTCCTGTTACTGTATGATACAAGGCGCTCGACATCAGCCCCAGATACAGTTTAAACACCATACAAGAAGATCTGCGTTGTTCACTGTCACATCCTCTTTGGCTGAACAAAACTGCTTTTTTCTTTGTCTCAGCTAAGACATATACGAAAGGTCCAACAGCCACACTGGGAATCTTTTCCTGCCTTTTGGAGACCTGTGGGCCACATCATACAGTATAGGACCAGCTTGGCTTTGGGACCAACTTGACTAGGGGATTGTGTGGTTTGTAGTTCAAATCGTATTTCACCGGACGCTGGTTTGATTGTGAAATCTCTGCATTGGTTTCTTCTGAGCGCTAAAAACAAGGTTGCATTCCACAGTGCCTACTTTAAAACCAAGCAGCTCCTTTGCTATTTCAGTCCAAATTAAATGCAAATGGGATGAGTGATAAGTCTAGCCATCTCTTTCTGCTTCTGCCTCACAATAAATGGAATTCTTCTCCATGGATTATATTTCAGCCGACACAATCAATGGAGCAACAAAGAGCAATTAAAGGAGGCAGCCATGTCAAAGAGATAAAGAGGATCCCAAAAACCAATCGCTTTCCCCCCCTTTCTTTACAAATTCTCTTTTGCCACTGAAAATTGCAAGACGCAGGTGACGTAAGGCAACCCATCTTGTCAACCGCTGCAATCTCCAATCAAGCAATTCTTCCATTTGCATTGCTGTAAAATACTAGCAAATAGCCTTTAAGATGGTCACGGCTGGACCTTTCTACACAGCAAATGAGTTCAGAATGGATGGATGGAACGGAATGGGAGAATTGTGCTTGTCTGGCTTCCATACATTATTTCATGGCTTGGCTAAATGGGCTATAAAGGTCATTTCTCAATCGCAGATAGGTATAAAAATTGTGAGCCCCCCCCCAATCCATTGTGTTCTTTATGCCAGGAGCATATGTTGAGTGTAACTTTATGCTTACAGAATTACAAAGCAACTGTGCCATGCTGTTTTATTAGGGATATATGATACTACACCACCAAGTGTGTGTGTGTGTGTGTGTGCACCTGAATGTGTCTTGTGCAACCAGGGGCAATGCAATACAACTGGATGTGATGCATGATGCACAAGCATGCACAAAATGCAATCACGCAAAATGTATATTCATGCATAATGCTCTATGTGCCTAACTCCGTTTCTGCAACCTTGAACAAAAGACAGTTGTTCAGGAGCAAGACTTTTGTAAAGATAACAGGTCTCAATTGCTGTGTTCAAGACCAAGTCACCTCAAATGACAACGGGGATGGCATTGTCACTGGGGAGATTCTTCCATCTCTGAGGATGGCAGCTAAGACCAGCGGGAACAAGGATCTAAAGGGCATAGAGATAATACATCATACAGTGCTTTGGCCCTTGACATACCAAAACATAAGGTTCATACAGACCGGCCAAAATAAAGCTGCTTCGGGTCACTTTGGAGGTATGCTGTTTAAATGATGCATGTGTCCTAAGAGTCCGGAAGCTGTGCCAAAACTACACACCAGTCTTTAGGATTGGACTCTTAGGATGAATGCATCATTTAAACAACATACCTACAAAGTGACCCGAAACAGCTTTATTTTGGCCTGTCTGTATGGGGCCATACTTAGCAATTGCACACAAATATGAACTCATAGGCTTGTTACAGACAGGCCATAAAGAACAACCTAGAGAACATTCATCACATAGAGAGACTTCATCACAAATATTTAAACAGGGGTCTCATATCACCTCTTAACCATCTCTTCTCCAGGCACCATGGATAACTCCTCTGACGTCCGGACTAAAACCCAGAGCAGTTTCATCACTCCTTGGAAGCCAACAGCCCCAACTGCAGAGCACTTCAGGAGGAACCAGTTGCCCAACCATGTTGCTAACTTTATCCAAACATGCCTCCATGGAGACTGAGCAAAAACGCAGATCCAACAGTTACCAGCGATTGGAAAATTACTCTGTCTCCAAAAACAGCTCTCCCAAAGGAAAGGAAGCTTTAACTCTCTCCAACAGATATCTGAGAGAAGGAATGAGGAGCTAACATGCTTATTTTCACTTTGTCGCCAGGTAAAGCAGAGGCCAATTGCTCATCATAATCTTTCAAAATCCTGCCACCAGAATAGGAGCGTTTGGGGTGCATTTTAACGAAACCTGTTTACCGAGCCGCAGATAAATGCTACTGCCAAGGCAATCGAAAACGTATTTTCCCAGCGGTGACTTACTTTATTGAGTAGCAGCTGTTCTGCTCCAGGTTTGATGGGTTTCCACCGACTCCTCCCGTTCTTACCGTCTCGACGCACCTCCAGGGTTTTTGAGCCCAGGTCATTCTCGGCTGCTGAGAGAAGATTGAACACAAAAGGGGTGAAATACTGACATACCTGGAGAAAGACTCTTGTATCAAACTGCATTTCTTAAGCTCTAGGATCCTTAAGAGTGGGCAAATATGTAAGGGTCAGGGATGGCTCTGACTTTGGTATTTCATGATATGCATTTACACTTGAAGATCTTATCTGGTTCCTTCATAGTTGCCCTTCCAAGTCTTCCACACTGTAAAACTAATGCAGGCCAACACCACTTTAAGTGTTGCGGCCCTTAATTCTGTCTTTCGCCTTTTCTGCCAAAGAATTGCAAAATTACAAACCCCAGGGTTTTGTAGGATGGCACCATGACAAGTAAAGAAGTGTCAAACTGCATTATTTCTGCAGTGGAGATGCACCCTGAGCCTTCTGTTTTCTTGACCACAATCTCCATTTTGCATATTGAATAAGCCACTATTCACTATTTCAGTGTCTTCATTACTACCTTTAAATTTATGTAAATCATCATTATTTTTGTTCTCTTAATAGTCAACTGCCTTTGCACTTTCTTCTTTCGCCAACAGCTGTTCCAATTCCTTGCTATTTTCTGCAACCGGTATTTGTGATCCCCCCAAATAATAATAATAATAACAACAATGAACTTTTAGCATTGCTTAACACAGTCAAGACTCCTTTGTGTAGCAACGCCTTCAATAAAACGTGACATACCCCCCGTACTCAGCAACACTTTCCTCTTCCATCCCAGCTGATCCAGCCCCATTGGGGTGCTTTGGGAAAGGGGCAAAGAGCGGCATCTTTCCAAGAGGAGTTTGAACGGTGGAGACTCTGGCGATGGATGGAGAGGGTGCGACAGCGGCTGGGGACACAGGGAAAAGACAGAACAAAACGTTACAAAATGATCGTACATGCCTTTAAACAAATCCGCCAAGGTGCAAGAATATGAGACTTTATGGGGAGTGTGACTCGTCCCAAATCACGCAATGGGTAAGTTCATTCAAGAGGTCAGAAAGATCATATATACGTCATATACAGTGGCCTCTCCACATTCGCTTGGCTTAGGGGCACAGGACCCATGAAAGTGACAAATCTGCAAATAAAAAACGACTCTTGTTTTTACCCGAGAGGACACCTCTCTATAGGAATCTCTAGGCCTTCCATCACAACTCTCTGGTAGATGTTGACCACAGAATTGCACCTACAAATGCCTACATTATAATACAAAATTAAAACAAAATGCCTAGAGTTTCTGTAGGAAACTCAATGTGCTCCAGCATGGCTTTATGGTCAGCTTCTTGGAAGAGTCACAACGGAGGACCTAGAGATTCCTAGAGAGAGCGTATCAATCAAATCCACAAATAATCAGATCCACAAAAGTCAAAGCCACAAGTGTTGTGTGGTGTGTGTATATATTGTGGGTGGTTGTATGTGTGTGTTCTTGATGGCTTGGATAAATGGACTATAAAGGTCATTTCTCAATATATACATACTCAGTGTGTGCGGTGTGTGTGTATAAACATTTTGCATGACTTGGTAATGGACTATAAGTAACCAACACATAACACACACAACACACACCACACACACACACACACACACACCCCACAACATATATATATATATATATATATCCATCCAACACCAATGAGGACATCAGGAACATTACTAAAATCCATGGGCTGTTTCCTAACCAGATATCCTCTTGCCTCTCCAAAGGACTCTCTACTTGCTCTTACCTTAACTTTCTGCAAGCGGTAGTTGTGGTTTCCCCCCCCCTCAAGATAACAACTCTTAAAAGAGTACAGTGGGAAGAGGGTGAAGTTTAGCAACTCACATCTCTTTTTCTGATCAGTGATCTTGACAATGCTTTATGTCAAAGACCCAAATGAGAAGAGGGTCGGTTGCCTCGGATCAATAATCCCTCGAAAAAACCTGGACCTCCGCTTTCTTCCCCGCCGATCAACGTGCACTCTCAGCATAGGAAGCCAGCTGGAAAGTTTGTGGAAATATTGACGCGGAGATGCAAATGGGGAAACCGTCTGATTCGTATGCATTGCGGTCGGAGAGAAAGGATGTGATCGGAAACACAAAGTGGTTGTCACCACCGGTTCTGTATTCAAGGCTCAAGGCAAGAGCTGTCGCCCGGTGCTTACTTTTGGGAGGATTTGGCTTTAGCAAACGGTTCACCGAGAGGAAGCCCAACTCAAATTTGTTGATGCAAATGTTCTATTTAATTTAATACAAAGGGACTCCGTCACAGTCCTTCTCACCAAACAGCACCCGCGTTCTTTGGTGAGCAAGGATTAATATGAACAAACAATGTTCGAACTATGTAAGAGAAGAACGAGACGTTGGAGTGTTTCTTTGGGCGAGGAGGAGGAGGAGGCTTTACAGGAGGGATGGAAAAGAGATGCATTTTTAGGAAGAGAAGAACATGTTTCACACCTCCCTAGACTTATTGGAAGAAAAGCACACCCTGCCACAAATTCCACATTTGCAAGACTTATGGTGCATTTGGGGGGGGGGGGGAATAAAACATGCACAACACATTTTAAATATGCAAAAGACTAAAATAAAATATGCATTTGGAAAGTGCATACAAAATGTCCACATTTTGTTTGTGTGCACTTAAATGGGTACATTTAAACATCTCTGCGTGTGCAGTGTACCATCAAGTCATTCCTAACTATGGCAACACTAAGGCAAATGTATCATAGGTTTTACATATATATATGCACCTCCTTTGATGGCCCAATTTGCACGTATTCTTCCCTGCCTTTAAAAACCCACATATACAATTATATATATGTGGGTTTTTAAAGGCAGGAAGAATACGTGCAAATGTGGGCCATCAAAGGAGGTTGCAATGACATTTGATGGATGGCAAAAAATGTTTAGCTATCTAATGGAAATGAACACAATAGATAGATAGATACTCTGATACCTCCAGAATTTAAACATAATAACTGCTTTTTTAAACCAGGAGTGGGAAGAATATAGCTCTCCAGGTGTTGTTGGACTATAGCTCCCAGTAGCCCTTGCCAACATATCTAACAGCAAGAAATGTTGGGAACTACAATCCAGTATCATCTCAAAAGCTGAACGTTTCCAATTCAGAGGCAGATATTTCTACTAGAGACAGATATTTATACCTCTTTACCTAGATATTCACATCCCACCCTTCCTCAAAAACGGTCGCAATCTGCATTTCAAGAGTGGAGGAAAAAAGAAGTGGTTAAAGGAATCATACTATGGGGACATGCTCTCAGCAAAGTCCTTCAGCTTTCCACCCCACAACTAAGTGGGGTGGAAAGCATTTTATGCAAGCATTTGTAACTTTTATACTAACTGGGGAGTTCCTTTTCCCCAAAATCTCTCCCTCTCCCCAAAAGAAAACCCAACACCTGGAGAGCTATATTCTTCCCACTCCTGGTTTAAATAGAAAGCAGCCTGCAGAGGGCAGTCGAAGATAACCGTGAAAAAGCTGTGTCTGCTTTAAAATGGATCCTCATCAATCCATGGCTATTATAGGAATATATGTCCCAGATATTTGGTGGAAAATAAATTCCATCACGTAACTCGGAGTCTCTCTCGCAGCATCCCTTCTGCGCTTTGCCATAAACCATGGAAATCATCTGTTCCTTTAACTTTGGGCAAACTTAGATCACACATGCACCCTTTGCTTTCTATAGAAAGAAAACCCTCCTTGCTATCTGGACACCAGTTTTTAGGACCCGCAAGGTGCACTTTCCTCACCCTTGGAGTAGCAGGAGCAAATCCCATCCTCTAAAAGAAAAAACTAGGACTGCATCCGCACTGCAGAAACTGCTGTGGCTGAATGCTCTTGGATTCAGGGGATGTATACTTTGGTGAGACATTTTGCCTTCTCTGCCAGAGAGCTCTGGCACAGCAACAAGCGACAAACCCCAGGGTTACCTAGCACTGAGTCATGGGAGTTAAAGTGGTTTTGCGCCGCATTATTTCTCTAGTGCAGATGCAACCTATGAGCCAACATAGGCCTCTAATAGAACCCTCTGTTGAAGTATTGACCGCTGTTTCCTTTAATATATCTTCACTATAAGTCGACTTTATATATAAGTCGAGGGCATGTTTGGGGGCCAAAAATTACGGATTTTGATATGACTCATGAATAAGTCGAGGGTAAAACTTAGGGGCTTGTAATGAAGGATGTAAAGGTCAAAGTAAAGGAAAATAATGCCAAAGAACATAAAGGATTCCAGTGGTCATAACTATTTGTGCACATACTAAAGGCTGAATAGATGAGAGAGCTGAAAGTGGTCAGTGTTTCCAGGGCAGATTAAACTCTTGCCTTTCACCACACACACACACACACGCACACACACACATTAAAACACAATAGTTATCCATGGATAAGTCGACTCCGTTTTTTGGGGTCAATTTTTTAACCTAGATTTCTAGACTTATACATGAGTATACACAGTATATTTTCTTCCTGGAGGAAAACGGCAGCCAAGAATGATTTCTACTAAACAAAAGGCAGGAAAAGAAGACATTCTCCAGCTCTCCTATCCCTCCGGCTGCTGACTGCCCCTTTTCCCGTATGAGAAACACACGCAGAGAGAGGGAAAGGAAACAAAAGAGCTAGACCACCGAAAAGAGACAAGGGAAGCCTCTGCCGCCGGCTCCTGTCTTGAGCGACCCACAAGTCACAATAGCCGGGCCGGACAAAATGGCAGGCTCCTTTCCGGACCGAGTTTTCCCAGCTGTCACACCCTTGCGGGAGGCACAATAACAAGAAATGTCAAAGGCGGGCGGACACTGCAGAAACATTCATTCCAACAGAGTCAGCTTGTGGGCAGCCTTTACGCCTTGCACCCAATGCTCTCATATCCTCCAACTGTCTCTTTCAAAAAAAAAGTTGTATTGGTATTATTACATACCTAAAACATATGTAAACATAAAATGTATATAAAAAACTAAATCAAATTTACCTTCTATTCCTTAACTCTCACTCACTTTCTATATTAATCTAATGTCTAAAAGTATACTTAGGTTTGTGGCGGCCTGAGGCCAACTCTAGGGTCCCAGAGCATGCAGCATCTGACCACTCTGGAATCCTAGCACATGATGGCAGCGCTATCTTCATGCACCGCCATCCGCATGGCACATGTGTCAATGACATCACACATGCACCGTATCCAAACAGCGTGGCATGTGCATGATGTCAATGCAGTGCCGCAGGGCACAAATGGCACCTTGGTGAGATCGTGGGAAGGAGCTCCATTTCGGAGCTCCTTTTTGGGGCAGATTGTTGCTGCGGCCATGCGGTTGCTGCGACAACGATCCGGAGGAGAAAGGGGCATCCTCTGGCCGCCCCTTTTTTCTAATCTGTATTGGGCCTTAATCTATTTATTCTATAACCCGTATTATGGGGGGGATACAGACGGGCGGCTCCATGCCGCCCGTTTTTGCCTCTCATCGGTGCTGCGTCAGCTGCACAGCGCAGCACCAATGCCCTCCCTAAAAAGGAGCCATTCTAGGTGGATTTTTTTTAAGGGCATCACAATGGCACTCAGGTGCCATGATGACACCGCTTCCAGCGAGCGTCATTTGGGCACTCGGACACCCATGTGTCACCATCACGTGTCCCATGTGGACGGGGACACAGCAAGATGGCTCACGGGTGCCGATAGTAGGGCTGGGCACGTATGGATGCCCAGCCCTACAGAGTCCTAAAATCGGCCCCTCCAGTCTGTACCGGGCCTATGTTAACCAAGCTGGCCTTTGAATTTCCCCTTTCTTTCTTTATTGATGTTTCCTTCCTTCACCTCTCCTTCTCTCTACTGCATCTTTTCCTGTTTCTTTTCATTACTACCCCTCTCTGCTCCTAACTATCTGTGGCCCATGACATGTGTCCTGATTTTAATCTGTGCAGCATTGGACATCATGCACTACTCATCTCAGCCCCATCTCAGAAATGGACTGCTGGCTATTATGTGCCAATTTTCCTGTCCTAGAATGCCACCGGGATCGGCCTGGTTTGATCGTTCTCTGTTTTGCAGGGGTTGGGTCTGCAAAAACAAAGCCCAGACCCCATGGCTTGTAAGTGAGGCAGGAAAAGTTATTTGTGTCCCTTTCGGCCTTGATATTCTCCTGGCCGAAAATAGCAAGAGACTCCCAAATGCCCCAGACCGGAAAGACTGAGGAGTCAACAGGTTGCGCTTATCGACTTCATCCCCGAAACCATTCAGAGCGCTACAGGGAGGAGGTTCCTGTTTTATTATCTCAGTGCCTCTCCTTCCCAAACGCTGAGACTGGGAGTGTTTTTGTAAGCTACACACACACACACACACACACACACACCCTCTGCCACCACAATGAAAGAAATCAGCACAAGGACTTCATTTTGCATGCTTTCATGCACACCTTCTAGGAAACTATCAAGGCAAAATAGTACTTTCTTCCAAGCTCTGTAAACAGAGCCTCACAAAGTTGAGCTGACAGACCCCAAAGTAGAACAATATCCTACCTTCCCACTGTTGAAGCCACTGAAGGGAACAGTGGTACCGAGGCTCATCTGGATCGGGTGGCAGAGTCTCCGCTGTTTCGAATGATCCATTTTGCAAGGCTTCCACATGGCATTCGACTGCAATGGTAAGGTGTTTCCATGCACTTTGATGGGGGAGTTCTCTCGACCTCGGGGCTGCTGGTCATCATCGAGGCAGTTTAAAGAGGCCGAGGTGCAGACACTGTGGACATCTTCAAGAATGCTTCCCAAGATCTGATTGTCAGACACAGCAGTGCTAATGCTTAGAGTATCTATGGGACAGCTTTCTGAACCGTTGAAATCTGATGGAGCTACTGCTAGATCCTGATGATCCATCTCTATATTGCTGACAGATGCACTATCTACTGGGATACTGTCTAGGCTTGGCCTTTCATCTAACATAGTCCCTACATCTGGGATATCACCTGATGGTAACTCTAGGTCTAGGGTCGCCTGGGAAAGTCTATCCAGGTCAAGTATATCTACTACTGGTCTAGAAGGAGTCCTAGCATCTATCAGAGGAGGATCAACAATACTCTGCGGTATAGTGCTGAAATCCTCGGACATGTTGCTTAGACCCAACATACCCTTACCAGTTCTATGCAAAACCGTCAAATCTGATCCATTGCCACACCGTTCTTCATAGTTTGGAGAGGCACAGTTTTCCACATTGGTAACATCCATCCTAGTTGTGGTGAAACCCTGAGTCTTTAAGTCACTAAAACCCAAGCTCTTGGGATCATCTGAACTCTCAGTAACATACTGACTACATCCCTCCTGGTCCCAAGAATTTAACATCCAAGTATCTACCGGAGCAGTACATAAGTCCTGGTTACTTTTACCTTTACCAAAATGCGGATCTGGAACCTGGGGCAGATCCATTGTTAGGCTACATTCACGGACGAAAACGCAGTCATTCGGGAAATCTAAATGGGGGAAAGCGGATAAACTTGTGTTAGGGGGAGAAAAGGACATTTCATTGAAACTACTATTCTCACTGAACACTTCGTGGGAAATCTCAGCGTTTGTACTTCCTTGGGTTGGTGCTTTACCAGCTGAGCTTTTCAAGCTGTGGTTATCCCAAATCCCAGAATCTGGAGATAGCGCTGTAGAAGAGAAACAGCTGGCGTTATCGTTGGCAGTGACCAAGGGCTGCCGAGAAGGAGGAGAAAAGTCTTGCTTTCGGCACCCCGAGCTGGAGTTTGGCCTCTTTTCTTCCTGCAAAAACGTTTTGGAAGATCCCCGCCATCTCCTAGCTGCCTCGGCGACAGTGTTGAAAAACCGAAGAACGCCGCCAAAGTGGTTGCCCTTCGCCGTATGGCTTGCCCTTCTAGGTTGGTGGATGGCCTCCTCGCACTTCATCTCGAAGTCAAAGTACGGCGCTGAATTCTCCATCGCATTTTCTAAATCCTGTAAACTGGGCTCCACTCTTTGGTCTGGCAGCTTCGAACTCTCCTTGCTCACCAAAGAAATCCCTCTCAGGTAACTCCACACCTCCGAGCCTCTTCCTTTTTTATTCTCTATGGCAACCCCAGGACAGTTCCTTCGAGGGTCACCTTGCGTTGTCCCAGATTCCTGGTGACTTTCGAACTCAGGAGCCACATTCCTCTGAGTAGATGTTCTGTCTCCTTTGAAGAGATCCCCATTATCCATATCATCGCTATTTATCCCAAGGCCAACATTCCGGTGCCATTTACTGTCATTGGAGTCAAGATCGAAGACACAGCTATTTAACTCAACGTCTTCAAAAGAGGAATCCAAATCCTCGATATAGCCAGCATAGGAATGTCGATAAGGCCGCTGACCGTCACTAAGCTTCTTAATTCTCTGCAGGGCTTTTTGCTCAAGGTCCTCTTGGGTTTCCACAGAGATAATAACAGCCTTGGTTTTGGATGCATTTTTGGATGCACCCAATGACCTTAACTTCTTAAAAGACCTCATCTTGTCCATGAAGCTCATTTTACGATTTTGCTCCAAGACTTCCACGTTATCTCGAAAGATAATCATGGACTGGGGCCTCTTGGTAGTCATGGCGGAGCTTTTTTTACGGCTAACGAAATTCCAGATCCGACTGCCCCGGACTTTCTTTTTATGCTTGGAGGCATCTCCCTTTTCGTCATTGTTGAACCCAACACAATTTGAATACTTAAGCTCAGTGCACCTATCCTTTGGATTTGCTTGGACAATCTTGCTTCCATATCCATTTGGAACTGGCCTAGAGCAGGTGTCAACAACTTCCATGCTTCCAACCCACAAATCGGATGTCCAAGTGTCACTGATCCATTGCCATCCAATGTTTTTCTTCTGTAGGGCTTAAAGGAAAAACAGAAAAAGAAAAATCCAATCAGTTTTTTTTTTTTTTTTTGCATTTGTGTGCCTTTTTAAACAACATCAAAAGGAGGAAAGTAAAAATTTTATAGGACAATAAGATTCAAACTGGCAAATAATTAGAACATAATATGGCAGACATAACTGTGGCTGAAAAAAGAAGACTTGAGCACAGTACATACCGCTTTAACATACCGTTTTAATTCTGGAAGGACGCCGCAGCAGGCAAACCGCGCAGCGTCCCTCCACAGTAAAAAGAACCCAGGAAAACCGTGGGTTTTTTAAGGTGCCCGGCGCATGTCATGAATGCACCATTAGCGCACCAGTGATGTAAGTGACACACAACAACTTCTGTGCACTGCACTTTGCTTACATCACCATGACAGTGCCCATGTGGACGGGACGTCGCTATGATGCCACTGCTGTTACATGCTAGGGTTCGGAAGTGTGCGGTTACTGTGTGCTCCTAAACTGTAATATAGGCAGTGGCACACCACTTTTGGCCCGTCTGTCCCAGGTCAGATGGGCCCGATATTAGGGTTCAGGAGCACGCAGTAACTGCACAGTCCCTAACCCTAGCGTCTAATGGCGGCAGCATCATGACGGTGCACAGCCAGAGGACAGTATATTGAAGACAAAGAAAAGGAAAAGATTATGAAATATCGAGATCTGAAAATTGAGATTCACTGTCTCACCTTAGGTGTGTCTCATATACTCCCAGCCCCAGAAAACCCCATGATAGGTTCGCCTTAGGGTTGCCACAAGTCGGAAACAACTTGAAGGCACACGACTGCAACAACGTTCCACAGTGAAAGGGTGACATATAACACCAAAAATGAATGCCAACCCATTTTTCATACAGCAAAAACCATCCAAAGAGGGAGAGCACAAGAGAGAGATAGGCATTCAGAAGGAAGCATCCACTCAAACAGGATGTTTACATTTCATCACAACAAGAAAAGTTTTCCTGGTTCCTCTTTCCATTCCAAAAAGTGAGCAAGTTATAACAGGATCCGATCCTGGGTGCCACCCAGAGAAATGTGGGAACGCCCAGGGCCTCTAAGCTAACTGGAAGCCATGCTAGCCTTTCTTCTGCCAGTTCTCCACCCATCCTTACCCTGAGGCTCTCTGCATAGGATACTCAAGCGAACCACCTTTGTTAGCAACCTGGTTCCCTTTTCCTTATCCATCTCATGGCAGATGGTTCACGAGACCCAAAACTTCCATCTTAAATTGCCATGGCGTTCCTAGGAAGGGTTTTGAACAAACTGAAAGAGGACATAAAAAGAGAGGAGCATTGGCAGAGGTGGTAGGACCAGCTTTGCACATCGGAGGGTGGAGACTCAAAGTTACATCTGGAGATGTGAACATTGATGTGTGACGGAGATGTAAATCGTTGCATTGCTCATCCCTCGCTATAGTCCCTACTGTGCAAAAATGATGTATGGAAGATTTCTGTTCTACCTTCAATCACTATTTGGGATTCAGGAAGTCTTTCAGGCTAAAATATGCGTGCATTTAGCATATTTCCTTGTGTCCAAACCTAGCCAGATTGGTCTAGGAGTAACTCCAAAACCAGAGGGGAAGGGAAACACCCCTAACCTCCCATAATGTTGCATATCACAACAGTCAGCTTCTGGGCAAGAAGCAAAGCCAAGGTGGGGAGCCCCGTCTTTTATTAAACTTTTGGTAATCTTAAAATGGCATGTGGCTGAAGGTGAGAAAACACGATAAAAGCACAAGAAAGAACCACTGAATCCCGATAGGAATCAGTTGGAGAGTTGTGGTTATTCATATTCTGAAAGGTTTCCATAAGTAAAGAAGCATTATTAAAACTAGGAGCAGGGCTGGTTTTTGCAGCTGCACTTTTACTCAAGGCATCAAGACAAAAGTTATTTTCTTTGCTGTTGTTCTCTGCTTCCAACTTGACTCCAACTTATGATGACCCTCTCCTAGGGTCATATTTGGCAGCAAATGGGAAAACAAAAGCAAGACGAGAAATGTGTGCATTATTAAGGATCTCAAGGGCAGATTCATTGGACTTGCATTTTGCAGCAACAAAAGTGAGCTGAAATGGAAGGAGCAAAAACTGGGACATTGCAAAAACAGCTGGAAAAAGATGGGACAACGGTGGATTAACTGGGAGTGTTCCTGCCAAATTGGGATCGCCGGAGCATATGTATTTGTACTCTGCATTGGCAGGTGAAAGAAAGAAAAGTTAGAGATGGTTATGCGAAATTGTGAACCTTGGTCCAAATGTGCCCATTCAGCCCCTTGCTGAGAGGATGGAAGCGGGGAACATTTGGTTCATTTGCTTAGTGTGGGGGAAAGAGCATAGGATGAAGGACAAAAGAGCATGTTTTCCTGAAGGCAACCAAATAAGCTGAGGAAATTCCACCTTGGCTTCAACGACTTCATATCCGTTCCTCTCCAGGAAGACCAAAGGAGAGAAACTGGGCAATAAACAACCCTTAAGAGAAATCTCTCTGCTCTGGGCATCCTTCAGATCCAGAGCATGCAAGTTCTCTCTGTATAGAAAAGGAAAGAGCCCCCTCCCAAAGAAAAATAATGCAGCATTTCCTCCGCTCTATATGGCCACTAAAATGGGAGGAAACAGATGTTTAGCCCTATAGAGGCAAGAGGATCTCTTTCATGGTACAGCTTCATCCACGCTAATAGGCCAAGTGGGATACTTAACTTTTCCGACTTCTTGCTACTTGGGCATAGATAATGGAGAGGCAATGGGGTACCACACAAACCTGGAGCCTATTAGTTAGCCCCAGAGTTGATGCTCTCCCTTAGCCTAGTAAAGAGCATAGCGTTCTTATGGAGATGAAACACTACTTGAAAGCAACAGGTGGGTGAGAAACAAGACCCAGAAGAAGAATATAAGAGTTGGACAGTGAAGAAAGCAGATATGGAGAAAATACATGCATTTGAGATGTGATGCTGGAGAAAGGTGCTGAGGATACCATGGATGGCCAAAAGGACATACAAATGGGTCCTAGAACAGATCAAGCCTGAACTCTCCTTGGAAGCCAAGATGATGAAACTGAGGTTACTTTGGCCTCATCATGAGAAGGCAAGACTCATTGGAAAAGACAATGGTACTAGGAAAGGTATAAGGCAGTAGAAAGAAAGGAAGACCGCATGCCAAATACATAGTTAGGCTCAATCAGGGAGATCACAAGCACGAATCTACAAGACCTGAGCAGAGCAGTAGAGGAGAAGGAGTCTTGGAGATGTCTCATCCACAGGTTTACCATGAGACTGGGTCGGCTCAAGATCAGTTAACAACAACCAAGTCCCAATTAATCTTCTGCCGGATAGTTTTAAAATGTCTCTGTTTCACTCTCCTCCTCCAACTTTCCCTCTCCATCCTCAGCTTACTTCAGTTGCTGCAAAATGAAGGAGGGAGAGGAGAAGCGGTGGCAAAACCTTGGCCTTCCCAGTTGGCTCAGGCAGCAGCAAACGGCAACAGCCTCTCCTAGCTTGGATGTGCTTTTCCCATTCATCATTTCTAATACCTTGATCACACTCTGATGTTGCTTGGCCACATGTGTCCCTATTTCCCTCTGTGAAATTTCAGAGGGCATGCAAATATTGAAGTCTAAATTCAATTACCTGCCCCGGCTAGAGTCAGTCTATTGAAACAATAAAGACGACACTTAAATAATCTTCATGGCTTCAAGGCAATCTACACCTACATTAAATGCATCTACTAGTAATGCCCTCCTCTGAACAAATGTTTCCAAGAAAACCCCATGATATGTTCACCTTAGGGTCGCCATAAGTCGAAAACGAGTTGAAGGTCAACAACAACAACAACAACAACAACAACAACAACAGGTATGCCACTCTTGCTTTAACAAATACAGGGAAGAAATGCAAACCAATTTGGGTTGCTCCTGATGTCCAGCGCAACTCACTGCCTCATCCGAAAACACAAGATAAAATTACTCCCTTCATTGCAAGCGGCTGACCCCCGGGAACTCATCATCCGCTTCCTTGCCCACAAAAGAGTCCAGACTATTGTTTCCAACCAGGGGCTGCTGACTGTGTGCGCTTCTCTCGCTTTCAGACCAGATCTTTCCCCAGAGGGCACACAGCCTCCCCTATTGTTCCTGCCCAGCCATTCGAAAGGGTTATTTTTTCCTTACTCCTTTTGTTTGGAGAGTTTATTTGTTTTCTACTTCCTCCCCATGTGGATTTACTACGGCCGGATATGAAGACCAAAAAAGAATTTGAGTGAAAAAAAAGTCAACAATGCCATCACTATGCCAGGGTTCACCTCTGCCAGGCCCAGCATGGAGAAGAAGGATGGAAGATCCTTCTGGTTCATACTGGAGTCGTTTTCTAATGTGAAGGTGGACACATCAGCCTCAAGCCCATGGTTAGGCCCAAGTACAGTTTGTTGTTGTTCTGTGCCTTCAAGTTGCCTTCAAGTTGTTTCCCAGTTATGGCGATCCTGAGGCCACCCTATCATGGGATTTTTCTTGGCAAGATTTGTTCAGAGACGCTTTACCATTGCCTTCCCTTGAGGCTGAGAGCAAGCGACTTGCCCAAAGTCACCCAGTGGCTTTCATTGCCAAGCTGGAAACTGAACCCTGGTCTCCAGAGTCTTTGGGGCTGTACGGACAGGTGGCAGGATGCCGCCCCTTTCCCCTCGTTTTGGGGCCACGGCAACCACATGCTGAGAAAAGAGGCTTCTTTTTTGCATCCTGGAAGGGGCGTCATAGGGGCACTGGTGAGCCATAATGATGCCCCTTTCATGCTGTGCCATTTAGGTGCTGCACTGGGGTCATGCCATGATGTTGTGCGGCATCTAGAAGGCTGTGTGGCATCATCGTGTGATGGGAGAGAAATCAGGGCATCCAACATGCAGATGGTGCACTGTGGCTCCGCTCACAGACCGGCACAAAGTGCCGGTCTGTATCCCCCCATAGTCCAACACTCAAACCACTATGTCATTCTGATTCCCTTCCATTAAAATACAGAAGATTAAAAAACCAACAAGCTAGGAAACCATTAAAATCAATTCCAAAAATACAGTGTGATAAACTCCATAGGAAGATACCAATCCATCAGGACCTGAGCTGCACATTTCTATGCATGGCACCAAAATCTGTACATATGCAACTAAATGCCTATCCAAAGCTGCCTTATGGGAGACCCCTCTGGCACCTTGAAAAATGTGTAAAAATAATAATAATCCCAAATGGTATCACAATCCAGTTTGAAAACACATCCCAGTAGACACTCTTCCTTAGCAGAGTTCAAGGCCTTCAATGTACAACAAATAACACAAAATAAGAGGACAGAGGGGAAACTCTGAAAGCAGCTACTAAGAGGAAATGCCTGCATTTATCATCAAGCGAGGGCTTTTCTGGCTTCCAAGCAAAGGACAATGATTGGATGGGCTGCACATCTGAGCATGGCCATTAATGCTTTTCCCATTAGTGTGACTCTTTTGAGCATGTCTTGTATTCTATTTTCAGGAAGCCTGAGTCAAAACGGGACACAAATAGGTTTTTTAAAGACCTCATGCATTAGGATGGGGGCATGAGTTTAAGATGGCAGATTAGTATTGTGTTGCAGGATCCATGCAGATACAAAGTGGGCACCCTGCAGCATTGCCACATGATGACTTCCAAACAACATCCCCAAATTCCAGACACTTCCCATGGATACCTTTCTCCGAAATCTCCAACAAAGTGTTAGAAACGTTACTTGTTGAACTACAACTTCCACAATCCCCTCCAAGTGGCATGGCAACTGGATTCTGGGCACTGAAATCCAAAACAATAACTTTTCCCAACCTTTGGCTAGGGCTTGTGTTATTTCTCCGACACACACATACACACACACAAAACCTACTATGGCCCTGTAGTAGGGACATAATTCTTCGTTGACGTTCCTGTCAAACGTTAAGTAATTTTAGCCATTTTCTTCCTGCTGTGAGAAAGCCTTTGAGAATTGCAGTTTTCGGATCCTGTTCGAAATTGCTATTCTGCACAAAATTCGGCACGTGGTTGTTGTTTTGCACAGAGAATAGTATTTTCTATGCAGAAGATAACTTTCCTGTGCAGAAATGTTATTTCCAGAGCAATTTTCCGCATAGAAAATGCTCTCCTTTGTGCAGGAATGGCAGTTTTTTGTGCAAAACCATCGTGTGCAAATTTTGCACAGAATAAGTCCCAAACTGCAAAGATTTTCATCAGAGTGTTTCTATTTTAAGAGGGGTTTTTAAATAATACATTTTTGAATATTCTTTCCATCCCTACTCCGCAGTGGCCTTTCACTGGAGAGGTTAAGGCTATGGTAAGCCGCTTGATGTTTCATCCATTCTGGATTCATTTTCCGTCGACACGTGCTGCTTTCCTCCAAAGGACCAGCTGTGTTTTGAGAGCCTCCTTCACTTCTCCGGAACACTCCCCCTTTCTCCCTTAATTGAGAACATATATATATCTATCCATATGGTTTGTTCCTACAGAAGCAGCCACTTCCATTTTTTGTGTCCATGACTCCTGCTTTAAAACTTGATCCCTAACTGTAGGCAGGTGGCTTCCTCCCATTGTTTTCTCCATGAAACAAAAGAACCCAGGGCTGCATTCCCACTTACAAATAAACCGCTTTGCAAACCAAATCGATGGATTGATCCAACAGCAGACTACATTTGCCCTAATTGCACTTTTCCCCTGCAAAATAACCCACTTGTGGTTCACATTCACGAATGAATAGATTCAATATGGACTCACTCCAGCCAGCCAAAGGGCAAATTTAAATTGATTCTGATCTGCATCTGGTTCACACTTGCATCAAATCGATTTATCCAAAAAGACATGGAAGAAGTCAGTGTCAAAAAGACGCCGGTTAAATGGGACTAGCGCAAGGTCCCCCCTCTCCGAATTGATTTAGTGATCCGGTTCAAGTGCGAACTGGGGTTATTTAAGCCACTCCAAACCGATTTGCAATTTGGTTTAAAAGGCAGTGGGAATGAGGCCTAGAAGAAGAAAAATGGGTCCTGAGATTCAGAGAGACCGGAGCACCCCAGTTCCCAAAGACATTTAGATATTTATAAGATCTTCTGCCAGCCAGATTCGTCGCATGACCAAAGGTTCGACTGTAGGTTCCATCGCCAATGGCGCAACCCTATCCCAAAATGGAAACAGCTGAATCTTCCATTTCCACATCTTCCCACTGAATTTGGGATTGCAATTCCCAGAATGTAGTAACTGTGCTGGCTAGAAGGATTGAGGAGTTGTACTCCAAAAAGTGATTTTCCAGACACTGCTGGCATGAACAAAAGAAAAACAACCCTGCAAATTTGGAGCATGATTTGAGCGCCTGGTTTGGTGTTGGGATTTTTTGGTGCGTGTGTTTATTTCTTTGTTTTCGGGGGGGAGGATGGCCTCTCGTTGGTTATAGACAGACACTCTGCAAAATTTCACAAATCAAAGTCACACTTGACTTGACAAGTCAAATGATAAGAAAGATAATTAAAGCAAATCTGCTGCAGTTTGCTTTTGCCTGAGCTAACCAAGACCTGCAAAAATCTTCCCTTTCCTCTTCCTTCTGCTAACTGAGTCCATATTACTCTTTAAAATTCATTGTGCAGGAATTGAAGTAAGCTGGGGGCAAAGGGGGAAAGTAGGAAGAAGAAAAAGAAACCAGGACATTTTAAAAGCAGCTGAAAAAGTGGGATGGCAGAGGATTACCTGGGACTGTCCCTGCCAAATGCGGACAGCTGGAAAGTATCTTGTGCTGAGATAGAAAACACAACTATTTTGCACCCAAAAGCCAACCCAAGATCGCACGTACTTTTGCTGCATGGCTGTTTTTAGCTGGCTTTGCTCAGGAAGTGGCACAGGCAGAAACTCCACAAGAGGCCCATTATAAAAACAGGAAGGATCTTTCCTTGGAAACTTTGCAAAGAACCGCTCCAGACTGCATGGCATCCTTCGAAAAACCGAACAAACCAATGCAAACTTATGTCAGCATCACCGCAGCACAGAAAACATCAACCAGTCCAAAGCAGAAAGATACTTGCAGAGACCCACATGGCAGGGAGCATGTAGGAAAATCATGGCGGTGGTTGTTTTCTTTTAAGCTACTACATGTTTAATGCCACCTGAACCCCTTTGACGTTCAACTGACATGGCAGCAGGGAATGTAGCATCACCAGAAAGTGTTTTTGCTATGCAAAGCTATAAATATATAGCATGAATCCTCCCAGGTTGTCCTTGTACACCTGAAATGAACAGAAATAGGAAACTGTTTGGGTTGTTTCAGGTTTGCATTGGCTGTTCCTCCTAAAGCAGAAGACTCCAGATGTGGAGTGTTTTGAATGTCAGACAATCATAAAGGGAACGCTGCTAAAGAAAGTCCAAACCACTAGGCTACACTGTATATGACTGTATATTCCTTAGGAATTGTACAGGTACAAATTGTTTCACAAACCATCAATGGGCTTTGGAAGCATCACCAGAACCCAGAAGCAAAGATACATAAAGACACAGGATAATGGATACCCAAAAAGATCCTCGGAGTATCCAGTTGTAACTCGGTTGGAAGCATGAAGCCAATTTTCTGCAAAGCTGAGAAATACTCGTGTTTTGGTTTCCAAGTCCTACAATTCCCAGCCAATGTGGCCTGCAGGGAATTCTGGGGACTGCAATCCAAAAGGTAACTTGGCCCAAGCTCTGCCTTTGGAGCGCATTCGCATAGGGAATTGGTCAGGAAATTTCAGTGTGGCTCCCAGATGCTCCTGGAGTCAAGCGCTTGATGTTGGTGCGGCAGGGATTTCAGCGTTTCCTGCCTTCATTTTGGCACAGTTTTAAAAGCAAAGCCTAGAGAGGGCTTCAGTAGCTAGGCTTTCATCTCTGGGGAAATAAACAGCATTAGATATGGAGCTGGTGGACCAAAAGCAGCCATCTGCTCATTAGCTTCATTAAAAGGGGTATTGCTCTAATTTGTGGAGAAGGCAGAAGGACCCTATCCAGGTAGTTGAATGGAGCTCCTGCATTCAGGGGCAGTCTACCTCTGAATACTTCTGGGGTCCTTTCACATTACACAATTATAGCACTACAATTTCACTTGCCATGGCAACTCTGGGGACCAGGTTCAATTCCCGGCTCGGCCATGAAAGCCAGTGGGTGACTCTGGCCAAGTCACACACTCTCAGCCTCAGAGGAAGGCAATGGCAAACCAGAACAAATCTTGCCAAGGAAACCCCAGGACAGGATCACCTTAGGGTTGCCATAAGTCGGAGGTGACTTGAAGGTGCACAAGAACAACAACAAAGAATTGTGTAGTGCAAAAGAATCCTGAGATAACCACAGTCAGCTCCAAACTTCCTCGAAGAGGGATCTTGGACCCATTGACATGACTCGGTTATAGTTTAAATGGCATGGCTCCATACTATAGAATTGTGGTGTTTGTAGTTTGGAAACACAGTAGTATGAAAGGAGCCCTGGTGATATCAGCCTGGTGCCCATGTACCGCTCATGAAGAGCGCACACTGCAGCACTTTGGGGAAAGGGACAATGGGAGCTCACGTCTCCTTCAACAGGAAAACAGGGCTAAGCCAGCCATGCTTCCACTCCAAACAATGGCTGGGAAAAGCCTGACACAGTTTTCTTTCAAGGGCTGCCTGCATTCAAAACATAGCAGGAACAAGGTGAGAGTAAAAGAGGCAGAGGAGGAGGGAGAGAGAAAGCTTTCCAGATACACCTCTGGCCAACTTTTTGTAACACTGCATGAAAAATTAGAGGCTCATTTCAAGCCTCGGGTCTTTTTCAACCTCAGTTTAAGTGTTATGTATGCATGGCAGGGGACTGGATATGAAATAATAATGCCACACTGACTTTCAAAGAACCTTATGCATGTATTTACCTTAAAGTCACCTGTCAACTTATGGTGACCCCATGAATTTCCTAAGGTTTTCTTGGACAAGGGATCCTCAGAAGAGGTTTTGCCAGTTTCTTCCCCTGAAATACAGCCCATAGCGCCTGGGATTCGTTGGTGGCCTCCCACCCAAGTACTACTAACCAGGGGTGATCTTGCTTTGCATACATAACAAAAGGTCCATTCAACATCTACTTCAAGATCTCCAAGGATGGACAACCCACTGTCTTCCAAGACAGTCCATTCCACTGTCAAGCAGCTCTTATGAGTCAAGAAGGTCTTCCTAATGTTTAGGTGAAATCTCTTCTCTGGTCATTTGAAAGCTTGGTTTCCAGACTGAAGTTTCTAAGGTTGGTCAAATCTGCTTTGGTCAGACCTCACCTGGGCACTACAGTTCAAGAAGCATATTGGCTGGAAAATGTCCAGAGAAGGATGGCCAAGAGGATCAAAGATCTGGGAAATGGCTGAGGGAGCTGGGTATATCATGACAAAGGTGGACCCAGCTTGTTTTCTGCTGCTCCAGAGATCAGTGGATTCAAATGACTAGAGAAGACTTGTCACCTAAACATTAGGAAGAACTTGTTGACTCTTTGACAGTGGAATGGACTAAAATGGAGGATGGTGGGCTCTCCATCCTTGGAGATCTTGAAGTAGAGGTTGAATGGACCTTTTGTTATGGATGCAGGGCAGGGGGTTGGACTCGGTGGCATCCCTAGGTTTGGTGTCACCCAATGTGTCACCTCCATGGACCTGCTCCTGCACCAATGACCCAATGTGTCACCTCCATGGACCTGCTTCTGCACCAGCGCATACAGGATTCTTAGTCAGAATTAGCTTTGGTGTCACCCAATGTGTCACCTCCATGGACCTGCTCCTGCACCAATGACTCAATGTGTCACCTCCATGAACCAGCTTCTGCACCAGCGCATACAGGATTCTTAGTCAGATTTTGAACAGAGGTTGAGGTTTCACCATGGTTCTCTTTCTCTGGACATGTCCCAGCCAATATGCTGCTTGAACCGTAGCGCCCAGATCTGAATACAGGACTTCAGGTGAGGTCTGACCAACCTCAGAGACATTAGGAAGAAAAGGAAGATGAACCCTGCTCATTATGCTCAGATTTCCCGGTCATGCAATTCGTACCAGTTTTACCAAAACAAAGCTGACTTTTTCTCCTTCTCCTTTCCCTAGAGCTAATCGTTCAAGGAACTCAGAAGGGAGTAACCAACATTTTTCACACACACACCCCAAAAAAGAGGCAAAGAAGGAGAGCTATAGCATCGGAGCAGGTTTAGGCCTCAACTCACTGCATGGAATAGCCAGGTTTTTAAAGCCGCCAGGGAACAGCCCATCTCTGTCCCAGGCTAATATTTGCACTGCAGACCAGCCAGTTTAAAAATAAAACTTGCAAACTGCAGTAAACAAATCCTAGGAGGAAAAACTGGATTCGTTGCTCCTCATGGGAATTTGACGCGGGCCTCACTTTTTTGCGTGTCAATTTTGCAAGACTTCATTGATTTGTTGCTGCAACTTTCAAAAACTCTCTATGTATTTATTTAGGTTTCATCCCTATTGCAGAAATAATTCAGTGTAACACTGCTTTAACTGCCAAGGCTCAGTGTTATGGAAATCTGGGGATGTATAGTTTTGTTGTGTCACCAGAGCTCTCTGACAGAGAAGGCTAAATGGCTGACAAAAGGACAATCCACAGAATTCCATAGCACTGAGCCAAATGGTGTCAAACTGGATTATTTCTGCAGTGCGGATGCAGCCTTGGGAGAGCATTGCATGGCCTAGTAGCAACGACCAAGAGGGCCTCTTGATGGTGTCAAGACCAGGGAAAGGTGGAGAAAGTACCAGCCTCTAGATTCGACTGCAACAACCAGTATGCCTCACTAATGGCTATGCTGGTTGGGGCTGATAGGAGGTGCAGTCCAACCAGTGAAAGGTGGAGTGAAAGACAAAGTACCAGCCTCCAGATAGCATTTGACAGCATCAACCAGAATGCTTGACCAATGGTCATGCTGGTTTGGGGCCGATGGGAGATGTAGTCCAACCAGTGAAAGACAGAGAAAGTGCCAGCCTCCAGATAGCATGCAACTGCAACAACCAGTATGCCTGACCAATGGCTGTGCTGGTGGGGGCTCATGGGAGGTATAGTCCAACCAGTGAAAGGCAAAGTGAAAGGTAGAGAAAGTACCATCCCCCAGATAGCATTCAACTGTAATAACCAGTATGCCTGATCAATGGCTGTGCTGCTTGGGGCTCATGGGAGCTGTAGTCCAGCAACACCTGGCAGGACCCACTTTCCCCACCCCAGCCACAAACAGTCTCCCATTTCCGCTCCTTCCTCAGCTCTCCCAAGCCTTCCAGCCCAACGGCTCGGCAAAGACAACAGAGAAGCCGGCCAAGAAATGCTATACAGTTACATCAGAGATGCTCAGCCAGGCTACGTTTATAGCCTTTGTTCGCTTGCACAGTCTATTATGCAATTTATTATCACGCGACAATAAGCGATGTATCATATTATGATGAGATAGAAAGAGGTGCAAGCAGTTTCGCCGGCTGCCTGGTTCGCTGAGCCAAATTTAGGTAACTCTTTAGATTTTTAAATGATCCGAAGAGGCATTTTTCTCTGCCATGTCGTAAAAACCACAACATGTGTTGGATTTGGAGTAAGGTCGGGTAACCGCATCTTCCAAAGTCATTAGTCACTTTGACCCAATATTCACTACTGAGCCTGTTTGCAAAAGTTAGTAACTTTAGGTTTAAACGTTGGACTCTGACTCTGGAGCTCCAAATGGCCATGGAAACCCATTGGGTGACCTTTGGTGAGTCACACTCTCTCAGCCTCAAAGGGAAGCCAAGGCCAAGCCCACTCTGGACCAATCTTGCCAAGAAAACCCCTGCTGCACATTCGCCTTTGGGAATCAACAACTTTGAAGTTTCAGAAAGAACTGAGTACAGTAACTTCAACAAGCTCCGGGGAACAAAAAGCCATGCTAAGCCCATCCGCACTGCTGACTTAAAGCAGTTTAGCTCCACTTTAACTTGCCATGACTCTATCCTCCAGAATCCTGAGATTTCTAGTTTGGGGAGTTTGGTCTCTGGCGCCTCACCAAACTACCCATGGCACCCTGGAGCCCAGGGATGCCTCCAGACTGACACATTCTGGGCATCTGCCCCTGGCTTTGCTTACCTGGTCAAGAGGAGGGTGGCTCTGGCGCGGGTTTGGCGCGGGTGGCAAGGCAGAGAAGATGCCAGGATGGGGCCCTCATGCCAGGGCAAGGGACCCTTCCGATCCGCTTCACTCTGGATGCCAGGCTCCACTGGGCAAAAAGAAGAAAATTCCAATCCACCCAGAAAGTTTGCCTCCAAACTTCCTTCCTTTTCCTTTCTCCTTTCTTTCTTTCTTTCTTTCTTTCACTCTTCCTTTTCTTTCTGAGTGCCTTTCTTTCTTTTTCTTCCTTTTCTTTCTGTCTGTCTTTCTATCTTACTTTTCTTTCTTTCTGTCTGTCTTTCCCTCTTCCTTTTCTTTCTCTCTTCCCTCCCTCCCTCCTTTCTTTCCTTTCTCTCTCTCTCTCTTCCCTTTTCTTTCTTTCTTTCTTTCTTTCTTTCTTCCTTCCTTTCCTTCCTTCCTTCCAGAGGCTCCCAATCCGGATCCAAAGGGGGAAAGAGAAGAGCCTGCCCAGGCGATGCGGAGCGCTAAGAAGGGCGAGTGGAGACTCGTCGGAGGAGGAACAGCGCTGGAGCGCCTGGCCTGCCTTTGCCTTTGCCTTTGCCTTCCTCCCAACAAGCCACGCAGGTTTGGGAGGAGGAGGCGAGAGAGAGATGAACGTGTGAATGAATGGGCAGCTGATCAGGGCTGAGGCCTCTGGGTGGCCCTTGGAGGAAGGGTCTCTGCCAAAGCTTCCCTTCTTTGCATGTATCTACACTGTCCACATAATCCAGTTCGACTCCACTTTAAGCTGCCATGGCTCCATGCTGCAAGGGATTTGGAGTTTGGGGAGGCAACAGCTCTCTTGCGCAGGGAAGGCTCCAGACCCTATAAAACTGCAAAGCCCAGCATGCCATAGTATGGAGCTGTAGCATTGCAAGTGGGCTCAAACGACATCATTTCTCCAGTGTAGACGCAAAGTGGTGTCGTGGTTCGAGTGCTGGACTATGGATTATATGACTATGGACTCTATTTTTATGACCATGACCAGGGTTCAAAGCCACGAAAGTTGTCCCTGGTCATGGTCTCTCAGCCTCAGGGGAAGGCAATGGCAAACCTCCTCTGAAGACGCTTGCCAAGAAAAACCCAAGGCAAGGTTCATCTTGGGGGCTCCATGAGCAAAAGCCACTTGAACAGCCAGCCCTTCCTGCCATCTTCATCCCTTGCCTCTTGCGTAAAGGACCAGGCTGTATCCGCACTGCAGAAGTAAAGCAGTTTGAGACCCCTTGAACTGCCATGGCTTTATCCTACAGAATGCTTGGATTGGTAGTTTATAGAGCCCTCTGACAGATACCTCCCCAAACTGAGACACAGCCCCAGCAATAATAACCATAACAGTAACAATAATAATTCCCATCCTAATAAATTGCAAGGTGATCAGGTGTCTTAACCACAAAGGAAGACAAGGCATCACAGAACGAAGGCATCTCAGAACGTAGGACATATATATATATATATATATATATATATATATATATATATATGGGGGGTATTACAAAACAAAAGCTAAAAACACCCCTAAAATTCTTAATTCATGCTCCGTAGTGATGCTCAAAATGGAGGATGTTTTGGAATCTATCCTGGGGAGAAGGTTGAAATGGAGGATGGGGAAAGGTGGGCATTGGGCACCTTGAGTAATCTGCCGCCCTTCCCTTGAGTCTTTCTATGTGTTCCTTATCTATTTGACATCCTTTAAGAAACGCACACCAGGCATGACTCTCCCTTTGGTGCAGGTGTTAACCAAGCTCTGCCACCTCCAAACACACCACACCTCAAAACTAGCCAGCGCTGGAATGGATTTTGGGGCGTTGAGCATCTTTCGAGTGCTCCTCCCTCTCCGTATTATGTGCTTCCCTGACCAAGCGTTTTGGACTTCCCTTCCCAGAAGCCTCAGCCAGCTTGGCCAACACTCAGGAATTCTGGGAACTGAAGTCCAAAACATCTGGAGGACCAAAGTTTGGGGACCACTGCAGGCATGGCCATTATCCAACCCATCGACCACAGTTGGTGCCCAAGACCAGGAGCATCACCAGGGGTTGCGAGAGGTGGGGACCACACTGGGTGACACCTCAAAGAGGGATGGATATCTTTTGTCTGTCCAAACACTACCCCTAGATGCCACCTGCCTCCAGCCAGGGCACCTCTGCTGTCCATTGGTTGTGGCCATTGGTGGGCATGATGCCCAGCAGCTCCTATGGGGTCCGGCAAGGCTACTGGCCAAGTGGGAAATCCACCACCGGCATGAAATTTCAAATCTGTGGAAAGGATAGGAAGAAGCCAACCTGAATTCCTGCTCTCAGTAGTACGGTTGTGAGCTGGTTTAACATGTCTTCCTCCACCGATTTGCAAGAGCAGCTTTCAACTGCAGTCATCAGTCAGCAAGAGATCTTTTCCTTATCTCCTCCACACTCTTCACAGTTTCACGCCGGCTGATCTTCTGCAAATCGAGCCCAGTTTCTGTAGGGAGGAAAAGACAACAAGTTAATCACGGGGATCTTCTGCCTTCGAGTCCATTAATATTCAATAAACGTGCCATTTTCTGAGACCTCAGAGTCAAGTGTCGGTGAGAAGAATAAGATTAATGCCCTCCCTCCATGTTTGTGGCTTTGGCTTTTGTGGATTTGATTATTCATGGATTTGATTAATACTTTCTCTCTAGGAATCCCTAGGTCCTCCAGCATGACTCTGTGCTCAACATCTAGCAGACATTGCATTGGAGGATCTAGAGGCTCCTAGAGAAAACACTTCTTTAGGCATATGTAGGTCCTCCAGTGCAATTCTGTGGTCACCTTCTGGCAGATGTTGACCACAGACCTGTGCTGGAAGACCTAGAGTTTCCCTAGAGAGGTGATCTCTCAGGTTTAGAAAAGTTTTATTTTTCACAGGGATCCATGCCCCTAATCCCAGCAAATGTGGGGGGCCCACTGTGCTGATATCCTCACCTTCTCAAAGACTATCCTGGCTAAGGATGGTTTCTGTCTCACTGCATAGTCCATCCCTTGCATGGAGGTTCCCTTGTGGCATGTCCAGTGTCCAGATTGAGGGAAGATGCACTGCCCACGCTAATCTGCTTTGGTCAGACCTGGCCTGGAGTCCTATGTCCAGATCTGGGCACCCCAGTTTCAGAAGGTTATGGACAAGATGGAACGTGTCCAAAGAAGGTCAACCAAAGGTCTGGAAACCAAGCCTTGTAAGGAACGATTGCAGGAGATGGATATGTTTAGCCTGGAGAAGAGAAGACTAAGAGGCAACATGATGGCTATCTTTTACTATCTGAAGGGATGTCGTGGAGAAGAAGGAGCCAGCTTGTTTTCTGCTGCTCCAAAGACTAGAATGAGAACCAATGGATTGAAACGACAAGAAAAGAGATTCCAGATAAACAAGAGGAAGAACATTTTTGAAGTCGCCAGTCAACCTGTGGCAATTTTGTAGGGGTTTCTTAGGTAAGGAGTCCTCAGAGGTGGTTTTGCTCGGTCCTTCCTCTAAAACATAGCCTCCAGCTACATCTTCATTGGCGATCTCCTATCCAAGTACTAAATAGGGCTGATCCAGCTTAGGGCTGGTACAGATGGACACTTTACACCAGTCTGGGCCCAAAATTAAGGCTAGATAGGGCTGGCTGTCTACATGCACCCAGCCATACTATCAGCACCCGTGCGCCATCATGGTGCACCCCCATTTACACAGGGCGCACCCTGATGACACATGCGCATCAGAGTACCCAAATGGCGCTCGCCAGAAGGGGCATCATGGTGCACAAGCACCAAATGATGCCCCTAAAAAGAAGCTGCCTTTAGATCTTCATCAGTCTCCATCATATCTTCATCATATTCCTGCTTGGTGAGGAGACATGCCAGGCAAAAGACAGGAAATGTATTAATTCATGAAGCCTACATCTGAGTGTAAAATCGGGATAAAAGAAACACCCCAATATTATGTTACTCCCTTGCAAACATGTTATTCCCCAATGCCCATCTTTGTGATCAAGATGTCTCCAGCCCAGCTGTCGGCCAGCTTTCTTTCGGTGCTTTTAAAAAGTCGTGACTCGTGAGATTTGTCCAGCAAAACCTTTATCCTGCCTTTCCCCCCATCCCTTTGTGGGTTATTTCCCCCCTTTTCCCCCCAACTGGCTTTTTCCCAGACAGAAAATGTCTCCAGAAATTCCATTCTAGGAAGCAGTTTCCCCCAGAGCTCTCTGCCGTTTGCCGTCAAAACACCATTCCTTTGATATCTCAGCAGTGAAAGGGCTCATATCAAGAAGATAAAGGAAGGGGAAGGGGAGAATTAGTGCCATTATGAAACCCAAACAAGCTTCTTTGGAGAAGATCAGGCGGCGTTGTCCACAATTTGACAACTAAACAACTTCTCCATCCCTTGTTTGTTGCTCCTGAGTCAAGGGGAAGAGGCGAAGAAAAACCTCTGAACGCTTCCAACGAAAGCGTTTAGTTTTTGACTCACAGAATCTCAGGAAGAAAGTTCACTTATCTGGTGCCAAACAGTCTCACTGTTCAAGACAACTTAGCCCTTACTTTTGAAACTCGTTTAGTTGTTGTTGTTTTTAACTTGTTGTGGTTGTATACATGCCCACCAGTTTTTCACATAGGAATACTGGGACACAGGTGGCCAAACAATATCGGAGTGGGGTCAAAACGGCCAAAGGAAAACAGACAAGCTGAAAGAGGCTGCAGCATTTTGTTTTTGCCTGAAGCCACTGGGAAGGAGAAGACTCTGCCTTCTCCTCTTTACTGAAAGTGCTGCAAACTGAGTTTGAAGAGCAAAAGGAGTTTGCACTCAGTTCACTCAGAGAGTAAAGGAGGAGGAGGGAATCTTGCCCTTCCCAGTAAACTCAGGCAAAAACAAACTGCTGTGGCCTCTCCTTGCATCTCCCTCATTGGCCCCATACTGACAGGCCAAAATAAAGCTGCTTCGGGTCACTTTGGAGGTATGCTGTTTAAATGTTGCATGTATCCCAAGAGTCCTAAGGACTGGAGCACAGCTTTGGCACAGCTTCCAGACTCTTAGGACGCATGCATCATTTAAACAGCATACCCCCAAAGTGACCCGAAGCAGCTTTATTTTGGCAGTCTGTGTGGGGCCAATAACTTTTGGCCCCACACAGACTGCACCATACTCTGATGTTACTTGGCCACACGTTTCCCACATTTTGCCTGTGAAATGTGGGCTGGTGTGTGGTCATCCAGTCTGGGTCCAGCAACCCATTTGTGTCCTTGGACTCCTGGAATTGGGAGCTGAGTTTGTACGCTCTCAGGACCGAGTCTCGGCTGTCGTTGTTTTAAATCTTTTGCTCATGCAACCATTTGCGGTGGAGCCGAAGACCGAGCCTCCGCTCTGGTTGCTTTATATTCTTTGCTCAAGGACTTAAAGTTGCGGCGGAGCTGGAAAGGTGTGGAGAGGAGAACATGAGGACAGAGTGACTCAGGAAAACTTTCCTCTCTTCCCATGAGTCATTCTGGATTATCTCCGAATTGTCATCTCTCCCAGAACCGGTCAACCGGTGTCGCAAGGTTTAATGGTGCATCTTTACCAAATGCTCTCCCTTGCAAACCCAGAGCATTTTAAAGATTCTGCATTGCAGGTCAAATGGGGGGGAAACTTCCTCTAGCCTTGTGCAGAGGGACTTTATTATTATTATTATTATTATTATTTAGAGGGGCAAAGCAATGCCAGCCTCCCTGGGATTCAGCCAATGCGCAAGATTCCGACTGCGGTGCAAACTTCAGAATTGGGTTGGCTTACATGCAAATATATGTTTTGAGACTCTAAGCAGGAAACCACTCCGAAGGAAGAGCTTTTCTTCTTGGGAAGAAAAACACCATCTCCTTCCTTGGGGGAGTGTGAAGGAACCAATGGTTGTGTGTTTCTGTGTGTGTTTGTATTGTAGAGTTCCTCTCCGACGCACCCATGCGGCCTTTTAACTAAGTCACTTTTCCTTCTGTCAAGTGTTAGCAACAGGGAGGAGCACACAAAATAGGCATAATGTAAGGCAATGACCGTCTTAAAAAACAAAACACCAAATAATAAAGTGAGGGTGAAATCTAGCCGCGACTTTAAGACTAAATGATATCTATTTGGACATGAGCTTTCATGGATATCGATCCACTTCCTCAGATTGCAGATGGGAATAATATTCAAAACTATTCCAAAACATGTTGGCAAACCCTGGCAAGAAGCATCCTCTACTGGCAAGCATTTTCGCAGCATTAATGCGCATCTTTTTACTTTCGGGATTTCAGCAACAATGTATTTCCAATATCGCTTTATTTTCTCAATTGCGTGTGATAATCATTCATGCAGTTACTCACCATTTTAGCTTTATCTGGATACTTTACATGCACTTTAATCTCTCTTTAATACCAAAATTAGCCCCAGCGTGTTAAACCCCTTTCTAATAATGACCTCAAGTGAGGATTGATAAACTCTGCTCAAAACAGACCAAGGCTGCAGCAAATGGGAAGATATATCTGCATGCAATGGCACCAATGGCAAACCTCCTCTGAACAAGTCTTGGTGGGTTTCTCTTAAGGTTGCCATAAGTCAGAAACAACTTGGTGTCACACAACACCAAGAAGCAGGAATGGAAGGCAGTCCCTGTTGCTTAGTTGTTGTTATTATTATTATTATTAAGCTTTATTTATATAGCAGTGTAAATGTCGCCTCCAGCCATTTAACATCTGTAGCAATGTGCCCACTTTCAGGACTTTGCAGTCACTGGATGGAGGCTTTAGACAGAAAGCAAAGAGCTGGTGAATGGCCTCTTGCTTTCCATCCAAAGTACGTAAGACCTGTGTGCATGCAGCCTTGAGGTTATGCATATATACTTGACTATTTTGACCTCATGTATAAGTCGAGGGGCCAAAATTTTGGATTTTGATGTGACTCATGGATAAGTCGAGGGTAAAACTTAGAATGTAAAGAGTCTAAAGGATGAAGCAAAGCAAAACAATGTCAAAGAAGTTACAAAATCCCAGCAGACCTAGCCCTTTATGCTCACTCTTAAGGCTGGATGGATGAGAGAGTAGAGGGGCTCAGTGCTTCCAAGACATATAATACTATTCCTTTTCACCAGGGGATGTTTACTCCTTTTAAATAAGAGTTAAGATACATTACTTACTTTGACCTGTGGATACGTCAACTCAGTTTTTTGGGGTCAATTTTGTGACCTACATTTCTAGATTTATACATGAGTAGATACAGTATGTACATCGTTCCAGCCCAAGGGCTGGCCCTGTTGCTGCAAATACCTTCATACGATCCAAAGGTTTCCAAAATCTGGCCACTTTTGGCTTTGACGTTTTGGATGATGAGCCAAAGATAAGCAGCGTGTCTGTACTAGCACCGCTGGTTGCCTAAAATTAGGTTAATGGATTTGGAGGAAAAGCTAAACAGGGCGGGACAAGAAGGGAGGAGGCCTCGGCTGGGATGAAAGCGAATCCTCTCCCTTGCAACTCTTGCCAACCTGAGAGACTCGTCTTTTTGATCGGCAAGTGCCAGGACAATCCCAGAAATGTTCTCTTCCAATAAGGATATAAGCTCAATGTGTTGTTGAACCGACAAAACACTTGCAAACAAGTCATTATTCATTGCAGGGGAAATTATTTGCCTCAGCCAAAGCATATGTTTGGTGCAAGAAGGTGTTTGGTCCTGGCATGTTTATGAGACGGCAAGTGATCTGCCGCTTCTTTTCAGAAACGCAGCTACTCCCAGGTGAAAGAAAAACTTATTTCAATGAAAGAACTGAGTTAATTAATTGCCTAAAAAAGCAGATTAAGTCAGCCTGAGGAATTGGTAATTGGTGAGCTGCCCCCGTTTTCTGGTTTAAGAAAGGTATACTGTAGTTCTTGGAGCATCATATTGCTGTTCATATGTGTTGATCCATGGAGGGTTCATGCTAGCAAACCACTGTCTTCCAAAAACCCATGGAGGTTTGTATTATATTGCAATAAGCAGCTGTCTTGACAATTCCACATTTCTTTAGGGTCACATTTGTTCACTTTCTTCTTTCTCCACCAGTCGCACAAATGTTGCTCCATCTCCAGGTTGCGCCAATGGTTCACTATGACAACCAACTGTTAAGTGCGTCGAGGTGAAGACCCTCTTCTCTGTAAGGCTCCACTCGCTTAAATACATCCACTTGCTCTTTGCCTCTGCGTCTTCCAAAATCCGCCTTGCACACACATTTGCACACACACCGACGCTACAGCAATCCCTCCTTCGGCATGGATTTTAAGGACACTTTTTTCTGTGAAACCAGAAGGAAACAAAGCAAAGTGTCTGTGCCAAAGAGCTACTGTGAAGCCCTTTCATTTCTGAATCTGTGGATCAGATAAGGATCTGTGGGTGACTTAAACATGCACATCTTCCCCTGTGAAAGTTGGTCTGATGTTTCCATCCAGTGCTGGACACCCATCTTCTGTGCAAGGTTGCCAAAATGGAGTTGCACAGGCGCCGCCATTGTGGTTGCGCATGTATGTGAATCCTAGAGGTGGAAAAGACCCCAAGGGACATCCAGGCCAACCCATTCTGCCATGCAGGAATTCACAATCAAAGCATCCCTGACAGATGGCCATCCTGCCTCTGTTTAAAGATACAGAGTCCAATCCATATCATGCTCCTCTGCACCTGCCCTACTCTGCCTCATGGTTGAGCCAACCCCAATCGAGGCCAAGTCATCTGACCACAAAAGGTGGAACGGCTTGACGTTTTCTAATGACCCCCTTCCCTCCGCTCTTGGGATATGGCAGGATGTAAACAAATGGGCTACATTTGCAGAGAGACCGAAAACGAAGAAAGATTAGATTCATGGCCCTCTGACTCATTTCCACTCCAATAACAATGGATCGGGGAAAGCTCACAAAATGCCGTCATTTGGCCCTGGCTGAACTTGGACTCCTTCTCAAAGCCTCGGATTTTTACTTTGATGAAGTACCATCACTCTTTAGCAGAGAAGGCCAAAGAACTTGTAAAACTACATATCCCAGGATCCCCTAGGATAGAACTACAGCACTTAAAGTAGTGTCAAACTGGATTGTTTGTTTCTGCAATGTAGATGCACCCTGAGCTGGAAGAGAAAGGTATAAAGGTGGGTATAGAGAACCCAATAGGAAGGGTTTATGTTAGCGGTGGCTATTTCTGCTGAACCAAACTAAACAAAGCTCAGAAAAGTTCTGTAATTTTTTGACTACAACTTCCAGCATCCCCAACTCAGCATGGCCAGCTTTAAGAGCTCTGCCTCAGATATTGGGACCTCATGCAATACTGCCAAATGCATTCGTCATGGCCTTAAATGTAAGAATCTGATGGAGAGGTCATACTAAAGCGTGGCAAGTGACTGTGGATCAAGGCAGGATAGCAGATTCTGGGATCTGTAGTACCAAAAACGGAACATTCCCCATGTTGGGTATCACTGTCTTGTGAGTTTGGGATGTTCTTGTACTTTGAGATATGGCCAACAACTTTTATTGAACTATAAAATCGAGCAAACAGATCCAAAGAGACAGGTGTAATATACCGAATGCCCACTAGATGGCAGCCCAATACCAAGCAGAAACCAGATCCCTGTGGAAAGAAACAACCACTAAACACAGTTTGAGAATTCAGACTATGGCTGCATTCACATTGCAGAATTAATCCAGTTTGACACCATTTTAACTGCTATGGCTGAGTGCTGTGAAATTCTGGGAACTGTAATTTTCTGAGACATTTAGTGTTCTTTAACAGAGAGTTCTGGTACATCAACAAACTATAGTTCCCAGAATCCTGTAACATTGAGCCATAGCGCTTAAAGTGGCGTCGAACTGGATTATTTCCGCAATGCGCAACTCTGCCAGATGTTGACCATAGAGTTGTGATGGCGAACCTAGAATTCCCTAGAGAAAACACTTCTCTAGCCATTTGTAGGTTTCTCCAACATGATTCTATGATCAACCTTTGGGCAGATGTTGGCCATAGAGTTGCACTGGAGGACCTGGAGATCCCTAGAAAGATGTTCTCTTAGGTAAAAAGAATATTGTTTTCTTTTTAATTTGCATTTTCCCCACATTAACCGGGGTCCTTCACTCCTAGCGAATGTGGAGGGACCACTGCAGTTTGCATTCAATTGCATTCATTGGGAAGAGAGGAGAGAAAGTGGCGAAATCTTCCCTTCCCAGTAGACTCAGGCAAAAGCAAACTGCTGCATCCTCTCCTATCTTGTGCATCTTTCTTCATTGATAACATTTACCATCTTGACCATACTCTGATGTTGCTCGGCCATATGTATCACTACTAAGAAATGTTGAGGAAGGGATATGCAATTACATTTTTAGATACTACAACCCCCCTTTTTAAACACATGCGCCTGTTCTTCCCTCTCAAACCCAAAGAAATGCTAGCTGGAAATAGTTTGAACTGCCACCCTTTGTCCACTAGCTCCTCTTCCCCAAATGCCTCCAAAAACCTCTCCAAAGAGACCGTCGCGGCCTAAAAATAAAGAGATTAGAAAATAAACCCAGAGAACGTGGTGCATTTGAATTCCTCCCCAAAGCAATCGGGAGGCGTTTGGGCTGGGCTTTAGTTTCATTAGTTCCTCTCGAGGCAGCCAGGAACAAACAGCTTTGGAGAGAAAGTCGGATCAGATGATGCTGGAAGATACAGTTGCCATGGCAATTTCCAATTCTTTGCACCTCTCTTTTGATAGATGGGTTTTTGAAGGGTACCGTTTGCAGGTCTATGGCGACTGATGCTGCAAGAAACACCCCGGCAAGGTTAAAAACTCAAGCCTTTCATCACAGCATCAGAACTGGAAGCCTTCCTCCCAAAATGAGTCTCCTCCATTCTTACCCAGAAGTCCCACTGAGAGCAATTTTAGAAAGGCAAAAAACCCACAACACTGTCTTCTATTGCTTTGCAAGAGAGAATAAGACCCTTTCCTTTGCACCTCAATCCATGGCCAGGATCTGGTGCTTTTAGGGTATGTATTAGTGATGAAAGGGTTAGGGTTATAATGTCATTATATGACATTGTATTGATATTGTATTTTATTGGTTTATTTTAATGTATGCCGCTTCGATTGTTCGGGGGAGCAGGATATAAATATATCATTATTATTATTATGGCACACGTTTCTAAGCCAATCTATAGGAGGAAAGGAATCCTCTTTTAATATCAAGGGTTAGGAATGGGCTCCTGGGGCAGATCCAGTTCCCAAACAGTGCCTGGTACATCTTATTTCTACGGGACACTAAGTTTGCTCATAGTGTCAGGAGTAAGAAGGAAAAATGTTGTTGTCGGAGGAGTAGAAAATCCAAATTTTCCTGCCCCGGCCTTGCATGGCCTTTGCTGGGAGGGCAAAAAGCATGTCTCCTTTGGGTCTTTCCCCCTCCATTCAATTTGGAGCTTGATTGGAACAAATAGTGACCCTTCTAATCTCTGGCTTCCTTGTGCCTAAGCCATCATTGTCTGTCAATCCCGCCTGGTGCATTTATGTCTCCCCACGGCCTTTTTGCTGGCCGCTCCCTCCTGTCACCTTCATAAATTGAATTAGGTCTAATTAAATCATGGGGGAGATGGATGGCTCATTGCTGACAAGGGTCCCATGGGAGACAGAGGGAACCAAGCTGACCCAAGTCCTTGCTTGGCTAGGCTTCCGCTTGGTCCCCCAAAGCGCCGTGTATCGGGGAGACTCCTTTCCACCAAACCATTTGCAACAAGGAGATTGGGTCAAATGGGGCGATGCTCAGCTAGTCAGAAAGCTTTTAAGCCCAGCTTATCCTCATGACCCCACACTTTTCCCTCTTTAGCTCGCAAGTGCCCATTGCTGAAAAGAACGGCCCCGACAGATTGAGATTAGTGCCTTGTTGCTGTGTGCCTTTGAGTCATTTCCGATTTATGGAGACTAGTCTAAGGTGAGCCTATTATGGTTTTATTTTTCTTGGCACGATTTCTTCAGAGGAAATCGCCTTTATCTGAGGTTGAGAGAGTGTGATGTGCCCTAAGGTCAACCAGTGGGTTTCCATGGCCATGCGAGAATTCAAATCCTGGTCTACTGGGGTCCCAGCCCAACACTCAACTCACTGTACCGTGCTACCATGGCCAGTTTGCCATGGCCCTCATTTGAGGCTGAGAGCATGCAATTTGGCTAAGGTCCCCCACTGAATTTCCATGGCCAACTAGGAATTCGAACCCTAGACCCCCTGAGTCTGTGGCCTAATCTGCACTTCAAAAATAATGCTGTTTGACACCTTTAACTCAAATGTTATGGAAGCCTGGACTTTGTAGTTGTGGCACCAGAGCTCCCGGACAGTGAAGGCTAAATATCACAAAACTACAAACCCCAGAATTCCATAGCACTGAGCCACAGGAGTTAAAGTGGTATCAAACTGCATTATTTTTGCAACACAGGTTAGACCTTTGTCTCTCGACAACATTGAAATTTGTGTTCCTGGAGTGAAAACTGGAGAGAGCTCCTGTACCTTTAATAGTTATTTAGAAGAAGGAGCACAGCCTAGTGGTTTGAGTGTTGGACTATGACTTCCAGTGGAGGAGTGTTGTTACATTGCTACATGACTGAGCCAAAAAAAGCATTCAATGCACATCACTCATTGATATTCATTTTGCATGGATTCACATTGGTCCTGATGCCAAACAGGGTGCTTTTGCTGGTGCTCCAATACACACCTTCACATATGAATTAATAGGGTTGCTTAGTACCTTTGCTACTTAGCTAAGTATACATAAAGTTAAGGCGATATGGGGTTCCAGCAGATGTATGCAAAGGATTGTGGATACAGTAACACAATCACAAATGAAACCTGCAACTAAAATGTTGCAGTGTGGCTCACAGCCCCCAAGATATTGATTGCCCTTTTGCAAATGTCCCAAGTTTCCCTGAGAAGGCTCCTACCTCCAACTATGTGTCTTTGATGGTGCTGTTCTGGTGAGATAAGCCTCAGTGCACCTTCCTGAGCTCCGGCAAAAGAGGAGCCTTGGCCTGTGCAAATACAGACAGCATTAAAGCTCTTCCCTTTTAGTTGATTACAAGTCCCACTCCTGGGACCATGTGCAGCAGGAATCAAATGGAAAACAGATGGGAGGCCAAGAGGGCATCAGCTGATCTGAATTAAGCTGTTTTACCTGGAACCAGCTGCCCTGCACAGCTGGTGTCCTTTCCTTGGCCTCTGGTGCTGTGATCAATGCAGATGGTGCCACAAAACATATTTGCCCTCCGAGACAGTCCATTGCACTCTCCAAAAGCTCTTGCTGCCAAGAGGGTCTTCCTACTATTTAGGTGGACTCTCTTTCCTTGTCATTTGAATCCTCAGATTCGTGTTCTGATTCTCTAGAGCAACAGAAAACAAGCTTGCTTCATCTACTACGGGAGATCTTCAGATATTTAAAAACAGCACAAGCTTGCTTCATCTACTGTGGGACATGTCTAGATATTTAAAAACAACAATCATATTACCTCCCAGTCTTCTCTTCTCCAAGCCAAATATCTCCAGCTTCCTAGATCATCCCATACAAGGCTCCGTTTCCAGACTTTGGATCATCTTGGTCACCCTTCTCTGGACATGTTCCACCTCGTTCATGGTGGTGCGTACCTTCAAGTCACCTGGGGTTTTCTTGGCAAGATTTGTTCACAGGAGTTCTGATCAACACAGAATACACTGATGCTACTACTATGCTCATGTTCAGTGGCATCATCAGGGTTGGTGTCAACCCAGTGCAGTAACTCATGCTGTCACCCTTAGGCTTCCTGGCAGATACTTCAGGTGACTCTCTTTACTAGTAAGGTTGCCTCTGCTGTGGTGGGATGCTTCTGCCACTTGGCACCCCTTTCTATGTCTGAGGAAATGGGAAAGAGAGGCAACTCACTTTCTCACTTGGCGGGCAGACCTACCAAACCCAAAATAAGCTGCTGGGCACCATAAGAACCTCATGCCCACCAGTGGCTGTAGCCAATGGACAGCAGAGGTGCCCTGGCACAGCCAAGAGAGTCTTGGATAGGAGTGGCCGCCCCGCCAGGTGCCCATCTCCCTCTGAGGTGCCCATGATACCTCTCTTTCTGATGCAGCCTAGAATTGCATTGGCTTTTTAGGATGCCTCATCACACTGTTGACTCATATTCCCTTGGGGTCCAATAAATCCAAAAGGTTACTTTTAAAAGCTCTGGGCCAAAACCTAACATCATGGATGGAGGGAGAGTGGAAACCCCTAGATGGAAGGTCATCTTTCTCCAATCCATACCAGTTAGTATTTAACATTTTCTGCAACTTAGGCCCCATACAGACAGGCCAAAATAAAGCTGCTTCAGGTCACTTTGGAAGTATACTGTTTAAATGATGCATGCATCCTAAGAGTCCAGAAGCTGCGCTAAAGTTGCGCTCTAGTCATTAAGACTGGATTGTGGCTTTGGTGTGGCTTCCGGACTCTTAAGACACGTGCATCTTTTAAACAGCATATCTCCAAAGTGACCGAAGCAGCTTTATTTTGGCCTGTCTGTATGGGGCCATAGTTGTCTCATCCTTTCCATGTGCCATTTTTTTTTTACCCTTGTCTAACCAAATCAGATTAAAAGAATCTATAGCTAGAAAGGGAAACATGCACAGTTGAAAACAGGCCACATTCCCAAGGCAGAGTCGTCGTGTCGTATGCATCGATGTATTATAAAACGGTTTTCTTTTTACAAAAGAACGGCAATGATAATAACAACAATATTTCCATTAAATGTGTACAACCAAAATGCTACTGGAACGCACATTTGCAGATGAACATTCTTACTAGGTTATTTCTCTTTTCTGTTCTGTTCTTTTTACATACATACACATTATCCCTCACCCCCCCAAAAAATCAGCAAGAGCTACATCATTTTGACAACAAACTTCACAAGATGTCTTTGGCGATATGTTCGAAAGTAAAAACAAAGGGAGGAAAAAACCCGCTACACAATCCCATCCCCACCAAGCCACCCCCATCCCCAAAACACATCCAAAAGCACAAAGTCATGGCAGTGTGAGCATTAAAAACTTCTAATTTGTGGACAAGTGCAATGCAAAACAAGTGGGGAAGTGAGTCAATGCAACCTAACTGGCCATGCATAGCGGCCAAGGATGTCATTCTCCAGCAATTCAAGGAAGCAGCAAGTCATTTTAGATACTCTCTTCCCACTGGGAGAAAGTCTCCAAAAACAGGTTTTGAGACCTGTTCGCAATTGTGGATTTATTCTGCGCAACATTTGCAGGCGGTTCTTTTTGTGCGGAAAGCCAGTCCTTTTTGTTTCTGTGCAGGAAATTGCATTTCTATGCATCATACAAAACCATGTAACATCTATATGCAAAAAGCGTTCTGTGCAGAAAAAGCCATTTCCTGTACAAATGAATTTTGCACAGAATAAAACCCAAACTGCAAAGCTTCTCATTAGTCCAGGATTATTGTTTTCTCTTGCCAGGATTTCCCAACACATAGAGAACATGTGTTTAGTAAGTCATCTTCCGCTTTTACATTGAACTTCCCTTCAATAAATTATGTTTGTCTTACATACTTGCGTCGCTGGGAATGGTCTGTAAGGATTTATTGGAATGCTTGAGTTCAGACACATGGTGTCCGTAGCGGCAGTAGTTATTCAATGGCAGTGGTATCCAGGCTTAGATGGATAAAGCCTTTGCAAATGAACAGTGAGGGCATCTAGACCGTCCCCATAATAGGTGCCATAGCAATGTGACACGAAGAGGTCTTCACATTGGATGGCAGAGGCAGGACAAAGAGATGACTCTCACAAAGGGTTTCAAACCTGCTCTCCTAGTGATAGCAGGGGCATGTCCCTTTTTACACAAAGAGCATTCACATCACAGGCACATGGGCTGAGCGGAGCAGTCCAAACCAGAGGTGCAAACTTTACACCTAACATGGGTTCACCCTAAAAAAGCAACCCAGCAATGCACAAAATCTCCAGAGCAGGGGCATGGGATCTTCCTCCAACCCTGATACCTTGGCCTACAACTCCCATCTGTCACAGCCAAGATCACCAATATGAAAAATGATGGGAGTTGTAGTCCAAAGGTTCTGGAAGGCCAAAGTTTCCCTAACCTTGCTTCCGAAAGCATACTCTGCCATGAGGGTTTCAAGCTCAGGACATGTCCCTAAAAAAGAGAGAGACTCACATAATGGAGCTGGAAGATCTCCATTTGAATCCCTGGAAAGCCACAACTAGTTATGGGAAGTACTGAGCAAACGGGTCAGCAATAGGTTCATGTGCTCATATTTCAGCAGTGGGGAATACCATCAGTCTTTGGGGATAACACTTCCAATGTGAATTCAAGATGCTGGTCATAATAGTCAAGGTGCTGGCAATGAGGATAAGGAAGGTGCCCTTGATGGTAGTTCAGAAACCGCAAGGAAGTGAAAATGCAGCCGCTAAGACTGCTGTCTGGGGCGTCATACAAAATCATATCATCCTACAAAATCATAGACGACCAGTTTTAAAGGAATTGCACTAGCTCCTTCGGGTGTGAATCCAAAGTAATGACATTTAAAGCCCTAAGGGACTTGGGACCTTGATACCCGAAGGAGCTGTTGTTGTATGCCTTCAAAGTCTTTTCCAACTTACGGCAATGGAATCACAAGGTCTTCATAACCAGATTAGTTTGAGGCTGAGAGAGTGTGGTTAGCCCAAGGTCACCCAGTGAGTTTCCATGGCTGAGTGGGAATTCGAATCCTGGTCTCCGGGGCCATCGTCCGACACTCAAACCAGGACATTATGCTGGCTCTCACCTGAAGAAGTGCCTCTCCAACTATGTCTGTCCAGATAGTACTCTTTCACACATAAGAGTGATGGGAATTGTAGTCCAGCCCACATAGAAAGCAACATTTTGGGAAAGGGTGGAATACACAAAGCAGTTAAACCCCAGTCTGGAGACTGGTTTTTCTTAAACTCCAACTCACACCCATTTTGCAGCATAACCAGTTTTTGGTATCTATGCTCAGGGGCACACAGGCAGAGCACTTCCTTGGAGGAGACATAGGACAGAACAGACATGGCATTTGGTATTTAAAAGGGGACAGGTTGAAGGAGACACACCCATAATCCCCATGAAAATTGCAATTCGATACTCATTTTGACATCCCTCCTCTCTTAATACCCATCCAAACCATCATAGCTTTATGAAGCGATCCTACTCAGACCTACTTGGATGGAACCCACATACAATAAGTCTGACTCCCAGGTTAAACCCACTTCTATGAATGCAGTTTTAAGTTTCTTTCTACATATCCTCTTCTTTCCACTTTAACCAGCATTCAATCCCTGCTTTTTACCATTTTAAACACCTTTCCTTTTCCCTCTCCATGAACCTTTTCAGGATTCAAATGCCACCCACCAAAAACTTCCCTTGTGCAAATGAGGACTACAATCCTCATATTCACATATTCAAGCATAGGGATGTAATTCTTCACTAAGTTTCTCCTCCAAGGAAGCAACCAGTAATTTCAGCAACCTTCGTCCCGCTGCGGAAAAATCTTCCAAGAAACACACAGTTTTCCGAAGGCTGCTTGCAATTCCAGACTGTTTCTCTGCAAAATTTGCACGTGGCTGTTTTGCACAGAAACCTGGTTTTTTCTGTGCCAGAAACAACATTTCTGCATAGGTCTATGATTTTTCTAGACAGAAAACACAGTTTTCTGCACAGAAAGCAGGCTTTCGCACAAAGCAACCATGTGCAAATTCCTCACAGAATAAGTCCTGAAATGCAAAAGAGTCCAGGATTTTTCTCGTCAAGGTTTCCAAATATTCATTCTGTCACTATTCAGGAACAAGCCCTATCAAACAGAGTGGCACTTACTTCCATGTAATTCTGCGGAGGCTGGCACCTTATGGGCACATACATGTATTTGAGAATAAATGCCACGGGGATTTTACATCCAAGCAAACAAGGACAGGACTGTGCTATTCCTGCCCCCCAAAAAACTAACACTTCCTCACTTTTATCCCAGGGGAAGTTGTGGCAGTTCTTGAACGTTACCACATCCATCCTTTCTTTTACCCCCTTCCTCCCAAATATTTTTACACAGGCCATCTCAAGGGTAAACCATCCCTATTTGGCTCCTTTTTCGCTAGACAGCCAAGCTGGAAACTTAAGAAATCTAAAGCTGCATCTACAATGTAGAGATAAGTTCGACACCACTTTCATCCTATGGAATCCTGGGATTTGTAGTTTTACAAGCTGTTTAGCCTTTTCTGCCAAAGAGTGCTGGTGCCTCAACAAACTACCAATCCCAGGATGCTGTAGGATGGAGCCACAACAGTTAAAGTAATGCCAAACTGCATTATTTTCACAGTGCAGATGCATCCTTTGACCAACCCACCTCAAGCACCTTTCCCAGCATAAGTGTGCAGCATGGGGAAATGTTTTGGACTGCAACATCCATAATCCTCAAACAGATTGGTGTGAGTTGTAGTCCAAAAAAATCCCCCCACTTCCCCGAAGCCCAGTTTATTACATTCAAGATTAAAACAGTGGTTCGACACAACGGAAGAGGTGATTCAGAAATTACTCTTGAAAAGAAGCACCACAGCATCGCTGAGACTTAGCGTCCTAGTAGGCACACTTGGCCCTACTCTCACCACCGCAGCAAGGATCGAATCTGTCCCTCCCTGGCTCTGAATTAAAATAACCGCTTGCAGGTTGCCAAGCCTTGAGTCTCCCCAAGGACCCTAGGAAGCCAAGCCTATAAACCCCGCCAAGTTATTTGGCTTTTGTTACATTCACAATGACATTCCAGAGGCCATCAAGGGAATATTCCCACCCAGCCCAATCTCCCCCTTCAACAGATCCAATTTCAGAGCTCCCACAAAGCCTTGCCCTTACAATGGTCTCAGCATCTCCGCTTGCTGCGAAGCCAAGACATTCTTTGCATCAACACCCACAGGTCTGTATGCAGCTGGTTTCTCTGGAGAAGGAGCAAAATCAAAGCTCGGTGGCCCACCAGCAGGTCTCTCTCCCAAAGGGAGAACCCAAGCTAGCTTTTTGGCTGCACTGTCCCCAACACCCAGCCTGTGAGAGGGACATCCTGTTTGGGGGGCACCCGGAGTTTGCAGAGGCAGGTTGGAGGGCCTGGCCATGGGTCTTGGTGCCAGAAACCCTCTATCAGGGTCTCCGTCAGTGTAAGGCTTTCCAGACACCTTGACAGAGTTCTGCGCAAGGTCAGACCCTTCCAACCCACCCCATACGCTCCGGAAGGACTGATGGTTGAAATCTCGGTCCCACAGTTTTGCATCTCGTGAGGAAAACTCCTCCCCGGTGGGTACATTCTGTAGTCCTGTCCAAGAAAAGGCACCAGTCTCTTCTCCCTTTCCCTCTGGAGAGCATGGAGCACTCGCTTGACCGGCGCACAGCCCTGGAGAAAGAGGGTCCTTTTTGCATCCGCTCCACTGAGACCAGAGCTCACAGGGCTTAAAGCCATTCTTGGACAGCTGCAAGCTCGCCAGCTCAAACTCCAAACTCTCTGTGTCAAGGGATCGACTCCTACGGCAGAGTGAGAGCGGCTCTGGCAGCGGAGGGCACAACTCCTGGAGCCGGAGGCGGCGGGGAAGGCTGGCGATGCCCCAGTTGCCGCCTTGGAAAGAGCCCTGGGGGTACCCAGTAAACATTCTCTCGTCACATTCAGTGAAGGATTCTTTCGGCACGTAGCTATCATCGAAGGCCTCGAAGGAGGTGGCAAGTTCCTCGTTCATGTTCATCTCCAGATGTTGCTCACACTCACCTTCTCCATCTTGCTCTACATCAACGATATCAAACGTCACCATGGTGGGGAGAGAGGGAAAGTTCTGGGTGAAGGCCGATCCCGAATCAGAGCTCCCTATACTTTCGGAGAGACTGGAGAAAAGGGTGCCACTGCTGGTGAACTCCACCAAGGCTTGGGAGAAGTTGACAGCTGCCTGCTCCAGTTTGCAGGGGCTTTCCGGTTTGAGGGTCTCTCTCGAGTCAGCCTCCGCTCGGCTGGGTTGTTCATTTGGTGGGGAGCCACGGCAGCTGTGCTCCTGATAGAAAGGATAAGCCACTGGTTTCTCCAGGGCCAAGCCACTTAATGCATGTGACTCGAGCATTGTGCACTCTGCTTCAGCGTCCAAGGCAGAGCCATTCCCTACAAACTGCATAAAGCAATCAGGACTGTACCGTTTTTCCAGGTACAACATCTCTTGGAGGTCTTTGCAATCTCGACTCTCCGTTGCTATTTCAGCCTGAGAGATTTCCTCGCAACCCAGACAGCTTTGACTTTTCCCCAAAAGGCCGCCCACTTCCATTTTATGTTCAGCGTGCAACTTTTCCCTGGAATGCTGGTCCTTGCGAATCATCTCAAGGTGTTTCAACGTTGGCTCTCTCTGCAACTCCCAGTACAGCAGCTGCTTCTGGATGGCAGCCATCCTCTCTTCCTCCGTTTCCATCACTTCTCCCTTCCGGCCCATCATCCGGACTAAGTCTTTCTCGTCAGGGAGACCAAAGTCAAAGAAGTGGCCAACAATGTCTGGAGGGGATACTTTTCGATCAAACCATGACTCATCTCCATGAGAAGGACTCAAGAGGGCATCATCGGTTTCGTAGAACTCATATAAGGCATCACCGCTGTAGCTGTCTCTTGGAAGACGGTCTTTCTTGACTTCCTCAAGCCCTTCACCACTTTCTTCCTCAGGACCTGGGGTAGTAGAATCATAGTAACCCTCGTCACTATTGGGAGCAGATTCTTGTTGGTCGCTATGCGGAGTTAAGAGATCCACGCCTTCCACACAGAGGCGGGTTTCCTGCTTGGCACCATTTGCTCCTTGATGCTCACATTCATCCATGAGTTCCGGCAGGTCTGTTTCATAGGTCTCTCCTGCTTTGGCGGCCCCTTCCCACACTTGCTGGAGATACTCCTCTATCTCATCAGGCATTGCCATCTCCTCCCCTCCACCCTGGTAAGTAACCAGACAGGAGCTCCGTTTGGCAGCATCCCTGCTCCGCTCGGCAGACGCAGAGCTCCCTGCGATGCTGTCGATATCTGGTTCGGCAATGATATCTCCACAGCCGGTGAGAGAATCAAAGCTTTTAAGGGAGGTAACATCTCCAAACATGAAGCTGAGCTGGTCTCCAGAGGGTACACATGGGGGACTGTTGTCTAGATATTCTGCCTGCAGAGCATCAGGAAGGTCACAAAAAGTAGCACTTGTACAGAAGACATTGTCTGTGTCCAATTCTGCATCCTGAGAACCTTGACAGCTCGCAGCAACTCTAGTTGTGTCTCCCATGGAGACACGTTCACCAGTGGCTGGTTGATCCTTCTCCCTCAACTCACCGAGACTTCCAGGAGAAGCATCACCACAGAGGTTCTCCTTCCGTTCTGAAGGGAGAGGAGAACATTTTGGGTCCCCCTTATCTGTGCTTTGTTGGGTCCCAACACCCCTGTGGTCCTCTGCTTTGGCCTGGCTTTCTTCCACAACATCCCTAGTTGTCCATTCTTGCAGCTCCGTCTTCTCAGGCTCAGCGGTTTTGTTCTTCCGGTGGCGCCTGATGCTGTTGAAGAACCCCCTCAAACCTTTCTTAGACCTGGGGAGGAACAAGGACTTGTCTCCACCAGTTTTTTTCTCAAAGCCCTCAGAACTTCCAGACAGAGAGGTCGACGGGTGGATGAAACCAACTCTCCGGTTGGCCTCTGCGCCCAAGAGAGTGCTTTGAGATGTGGGCAGCTGTGGGGATGGGAAACCAGTCCCACCGTCCAAGGACCCTCGGAGATGCTCCGAGTCTTCATATCTGACGTCACTGATGCCATCGTGTGTCTTACTTTTACTCAGACCCTTTTTGGAGGCTGCCTTTCCTTGGCCTTTATTCTTCCCTCCGAAGAAACTCGGCAAGGTACAGATGCTTCGCTTCCCACCAAAAAGCTTAAAGGCCGTTTTCTTCAGTTTGCCAGCAGGGGCTTGTGGCCGGTTTGGTTCTGCCGTGGCAAAGGAAGCATCACTCCGCTCTGAGAGATGGTCCGCTGCCCCGTTCTCCTCCTGCGACCCCCGGTTAGAATCCTCAATGGAGGGGGACTTGGCTCCCAATTTCGGCTCAAGACAGGCAGCTTCTGCGGCATCCATTCTGGCATCCATATCTTAGCTGAATCTTAAGACTCTCGCAGCCACATCCTCCTCCATCTGTTTCCGCCAAGGCATCACAGCTGTCCTAAAATGAAAAAGAGGAGAAAGAGAGTTGGAATTGGGTAACATTTTAAGACTCTACAGGTTGCAGAGAGTCACTTTCGACATTGCAGTGAAAGAACTATAATCCAACTAGAATTGCTTAAGTACTCGATTCTATGATTCTACTCGTGGTACTTATGCAAATGGCTGGGCAGAGGTATGATTTCACCAGAACTGGGACTCAGCCAGTTGCACCACAGCCAAGCAAAACCAGGGGCACAAGTGTTCAACACTTGGCAAAGTTACTTCTTTCAACTGCAGCTCCCAGAATCCCCAAGGCAAAAGCTGGGGAATCCTGGGAATTGTAGCTCCCCCACCCAAAACCAATTGTCCTGTGTTCTGTGGGCCAAAACACACTGCAGAAATAATCCAGTTTGAGATTGCTTTCACTGCCCTGGCTCAATGCTAGGGAATTCTTGTGGGACATTTAGCCTTCTCTGTCAGTGCTACAAGAAACTGCAGTTCCCAGAGTTCCCTAGCAGTGAGCCAGGGCAGTAAAAGCGGTCTCAAACTGGATTATTTCTGCAATGTGTTTTGGCCCTGTGATTCCAAACTCCTGGACTTGGCAAAGTTACTTCTTTCAACTGCATTTCTTCTAAGCACAGGAATCTGTAGCAGCCTGCACCAGGGACGGATCTGGGTGCCTTCGGTGGGAGGTCTGATGATATGCATGAACAGAGCGTTTAAAGTTTAATTTCATAATAAGAATTCCTGAAAGACTCCCCACCACCACCAATAAACTAAACTAAACTAAAATAACCCTCTGCTGCTCCATTACACATTGGTAATTCTCTTTCTTCCCTCTCCGGTGCAACCTTTCGCTGCAACCTGAGCATTGATCAATGGAGGGAGACGGAGGCCTTGGGTCGCTCAGCAGGGGGCTGGGGAGAGAGAAGGCATTTTTGACAAGGGGTTACCAATTAAGTCTTCCTTTGCCGGGAAGAGAGTTGAAACACCGGTAGGGATCTGATCTGGAGACTGGCACAGGCCGGCGCCTCCAGCTCCAAGGAACGAAACTGCCAGCAATCTCGTTAAACACGGCAGCCTTTGATCTCTCATTAAGAATAAGCACCCATCCCTACTTTCTCCGTTTTAAAGCAAAGAAGTCTTCAGTCTTCCTAACAGTAGCTGGCACCGAATATTCCCATAAGCCAAAGATGGAAGTAGGGCAGAATTACAGCAAGACGCTTCGTCCAGCAGACGTTTCAGGATTTCTGACTCTATTTGCCCACTTAACAACAGGATCATTCAACTGCCATGGCTGAACACTATGGAATTCTGGGAACTGTTGTAGAGCTCTCAGACAGAGAATGGTAAACGTCTCACAAAACTACAACCCTCAGATTCCATAGCACTGAGCCATGGCAGTTCAAGTGGTGCCAAACCTGGGTTACATCTGCAGTGCGGATGCAGCCAGAGAGAGATATGGTCTTTAAAAATGGAGTCAAGATGCCCAAGGCTGAAAATTACCTAACTATAGCCTATTCTGGCCCTGAAGTCCTCTTGGCTAGACCTATTGCAGGCTAAATCACATCTGCAGACATCTCACCCCATCCACTCTATTGCATAAAAATCTGCATGAAGCAGCTCTCATTCATCGCCAGGTTGAACATGGCATCATCCCTCTGGATTAAAGGGAATTGTGTTCTCTCTGCAAACCAATGTGAAGAGTGCACCCAAATCTCTTTCCTTGTTCCGGGGATGACTCTCACGTGGGCTGACACTCCCTGCGGTCACAATGGAAGCGCCTTTTCCATCCGATGACTTCAACAATTGCTCTCCGCCAGCCGCACAAATGCTAAATCAATGAGCTCACTGAAAATGCAAACATCGGTCCAGAATACAAACACCGTCCGTTTGCACTGAACAATTGGGTCTTTGCAGAAAGCAAGTGAAAAATCCTGATTTTATTTTTCAGCGCCAAGTCTCTTTTGGGCAATGATACTTGAGAAGAGGCTGTAGACAGCTTAGAAAAGAGCTATCTTTGGAATGAAACTCCCAGAATCCCCATCCTTTCCCCTAGTGAGGTGGGCTTCTGCCACCAGGTAGATGGGATTTGGAGTCCTTGTCCAAACTACATTAATATCTGTCCAGTGGCATGAAAAAGTTCATTTGTCCTAGGGTCAAAATAGAAATAATCCAATTTGAGACTGCCTTAACTGCACTGGCTCATTGCTAGGGAATCCTGGGAACTGTGGTTTGTGGTGGCACCAGCACTCTCCAACAGAGATGTCCAAATGTCTCACAAAACTACAATTCCCAGAATTCTCAGCACTGAGCCATAGCAGTTAATGCGGTCTCAAACTGGATTATTTCTGCGATGTCTTTTGGCCCCTAGTGACCTCATTTGATACTTTTTGCACCATCTCTGCAGTTTGAGGCTGGAAAAAGATACAAAGGCTGAGAACGGATGGAGGAGTTAAGTTTCCTCTGTTGCAAACCTGCTTGCACAGATCTCATAGCTATCGGGGACATTGAGAAGCTGGAGCGTGTCCAAAGTAAGGCATTGAAAATGGTGAAAGCTCTGGAAACCATGCCTTATGAAGAGATGCTTAGAGAGCTGAGTATGTTTAGGAGATGGGAAGGTTTAGAAGTGACACGACAGCAATATTTAAATATTTGAAGGGATGTCATTTTGAGGATCATGAAGCAAGCTTGTTTCCTGCTGCTCCAGAGAGTAAAACCGGGAACAATGCATGCAAGCTACAGGTAAAAAAAGAGATCCCACATAAACATTAGGAAGAACTTTCTGAAGGCAAAGGCTGTCCAACTGTGGAAGACAGTGATCTTGCTTCTTCCATCATTTTGAGGATGGAGCAAGCTTCTTTTCTGCTGCTCCAGAGAATAGGACCCAGAGCATTGGATGCAAACTACAGGAAAAGAGATTCCATTTCAACATTAGGAAGAACTTTCCGATGGCAAGAGCTGTACAACAGTGGAAAACACTGCCTCGGAGGGTGATGGAGTCTCCTTCTTTGGAGGCCTTTAAAGAGAGGCTGGATGGCCATCGGTCAGGGTGCTTTGATTCTGTGTTCCTGCATGGCATAAATGGCTTGCACTAGATGACCCTTGGGGGTCTCTTCCAAGACTCTATGGAAGTTATTTGGAAGAACCTCTTGATTGTAAGAACTTTCCGACAGTGGAATAGATGGTGGACTTTCCTCCTTTGGAGGAGGTCTTTAAACAGAACTGAGATGGGTATCTTTCCAGAGTGTTGTAGTTGTGTATTCTTGCTTTGCAGGAGGATGGAACAGATGCCCCTTCTGGTCCCTTCCAACTCTAAGATGCCAGGCTTTGGCCAGTGCCAGCCGTAGGGATTGGATGCAATTGCTGGCCAAAGGGATAAGCTTGGATAGAATTTGCGTTGGGAATTTATTCTACCTTCTACTTTAAAAGACACCTCACACAATCATATCCCACTTTAAAGCCCTCGAATGTGTGTCTTCAGTTGGATGCCCAAACCAGCACAGCATCAGCCAGGAAACTATACATCTTGCAACAACAAAATACACAAAGTACGTGGTGCTGCTGTTGTGCATGTTTTGCTTTTTTAATACAACCACTTCTCTCTCTCTCTCTCTCTCTCTCTCTCTTTTTTACAGCCCCCAAAATTTACTATTAGGGCTCTCAGCCCAATAACAGCCTTTCAGCAGATCATTAACTCGACACATTTTAATTAGGTCTGCATAAATACACAGTCCTCTAAAACTATGATTCTGCAGGGATTTCAGGAAGTGGGTTTAGGAACAGAGATCTGAACAAGCAGGTTGGAGGGAGCTTTGATTTGTATTTATTATTTTATCTGTTTTAATTGCCGCCCGAAGGTTTAGCAGCGGGAGGCGAGCGCAAAACAGCGGTTCAAGGGCAAACTACAAAGAAGTAGGAACGCAAAGTGCCTCTTGGCACACATTCGGCCTGGGGTTTGGTTTTAGACGATGGGTGCGATTCTTTGTTCGGCCCATGGAAACCCAATTGCCAAGAAAACGCTAAGTTAGAGCCATGGTATAGCATTTGGAGCATTGGACTACATAACTTGAAACCCATTGGGTAACCTTGTGTAAGTTACACTCTCTCAGCCTCGGAGGAAGGCAACTGCAAACCTCCTCTGAACAAACCTTGCCAAGAAAACCCCAGGATAGGCTCTCCTTCGGGTGAATACTTTTGGCAAGGAACTGTAGTTTTGGAGTGATCTGTGTCTAGAGACGACGTTTCCTCCTTTATTGGAGGACTGAAGGCAGGTAAACTCAAGGATAGGTACTTTGGGTGCAAAGCCTTCTCTCATCGTGGCTTCTTTTGAATGTTTCTCTGAAGAGCAAGATGAAGTTACTAAGGGTGCATCCACACTGTAAAAATAACGTAGTGCGACACCACTTTAACTGCCATGGCCCCATCCTATAGTATCCTGGGCTCTGTAGTTTTGTGAGGCACTAGTACTCTTTGGCACAGAAGGCTGAAGACCATCTCCAAATCCCAGGATCCCAGAGAATGGAGCTACAGCACTTAAAGTGGTGTCAAACTGCATTACTCCTACAGTGCAGATGCACCCTGAATGTCACCTTCCACGCTCCCGCCATCATCTTTAATCATAGCCTAGAACAGAAATGCTAGTTTTCTTGCTTTTTAGTGTGAGCTCATAGGTAACTGATTCAGCGTCTGGGCATTTGACCAAGCCTTAATTCGTCTTTATGAGACGCCTAAGTATAGGTTTGGGCAACCTGTTATCTGGAATATTCCAAAACCCAAAACTTTATCCACAGGTATCTAAGACAGTGACACCTTTGCTTTCGGACGGTTCGGTTTGCACAAACTTTGTTTCATGCACAGTATTATCTATTTAAAACTATAGTATAATATTACCTCCAGGCTGTGAAGACAAGGTCTATAAGTGGGACCTTGTTATCCGCTGGGGTTTGGTTCCAGGGTCCCCTCCGCGGATCACAAAATCCATGGAAGCTCAAGTCCCATGAAATATAACAGCGGAGCAAAACAGCGTCCCTTAAATAAAATGGAAAACATCAAGGTTTGATATGTGGAATTTATACTTTTTGGGGAATGCTTTCTGCTTTCTGCAACCATTGGGGACGAAAGAGGTGCTTTCCCACAAGCGCCAATGACGCGCATAGAGGAAAACCAAGAAAGAGAGAGGGAAAGAAGGGACAGAAAGGGTACAAATGCAGGGAATGCAACCCACTTTGGGACCAAAGAGATGCATTCACACGAGCGCCACTGACACGCATGCATGCAACCCAACCAAGAGGGGAAGAAGGGGCAGAAAGGGGGAAAAGGCAACCCAGTGGGTCAAAAGCAACCCATGGGGGCCTCCCATGTAATGCAACACTTAGGGAACCAATGAGGTGCATTCACATGAGCGCCACTGACACGCATGCAGGCAACCCAACAAAGAGAAAGGAAAAGAGGGGACAGAAGGGGTGGGAAAGCAACCCAGTGGGTGCAAATGGGGAGAAAGCAACCCAGGGAGGGTCTCCCCTTTCCTTGCAACATTCAGGAGCTAAAGAGGAGCGTTCACACAAGCCCCACTGACACGCATCATGCAGGCCAACCAACAAAGGGAGCTGGAGAGGAGGGGCAGGAAAGGGGGAAAAGCAACCCGGGGGGGGCTTCCCAGTAATGCAACGCCAAAGAGGTGCATTCACACGAGCTCCACTGACACGCATGCTGGCCAACCAACAAAGGGAGAGGGCCAGGAGGGGCAGGAAGGGTGGGCAAGCAAGCCAGGCGTTGGAAAGGGTTGGAAAAGCCCCCAGGGAGTGGAAAGGGGGAGAAAGCATGCCAGGGAGGCCTGCAGGAGGGCGTTCAGACGTGCAAGGGGACCCGGGAGTGGGCCAAGCAGGGCCCAGGGGGCTTGGGAAGGAGGGGAACCGAGGCCAGGGGGGGCCCATGGCAGGCTGGGGGTCCTGGGGAGGGAAGGAGGTCCTCCAAAGGCTTGCAAGGGGACTCACCTGGGGGCCTGGCGTGCAGCAGCAGCAGCAGTCCTTGCAAGGCTCCTGGGTCTCTGGTTTCTAATTTCTTCTTCTTCTTCGCAGGAGGGCGGGGCCAGGGCTTCCCCTCCCTGCTCCCTGATTGGTTGGCTGGGGAGAGTGATGGGCAGCCCCCCGGAGCCAATCAGGAAAGAGCCTCCTCCTCCCAAACCCCAGGCTTCCTTTTCCAGGCTTGCAATGCTTCTGCTTCCTCTGCTGCAACTTTGTTTCCAAGGCAAAGGAAGAGGGTTTGGCAACAATGTCTCCTCCTGGCCAGTTGGTCAATGGATCCATTATTATTATTATTATTATTATTATTATTGTTGTTGTTGTTGTTGTTGTTGTTGTTGTTATTATGTCTTATCTGCCTCTCCCCATGGATCTATTATTATTATTATTATTATTATTATTATTATTTCTCATCTACCTCTCGCCATGGATCAATTATTATTATTGTTGTTATTATTATTTCTTATCTACTTCTCCCCATGGATCAATTATTATTATTATTATTATTATTATTATTATGTCTTATCTGCCTCACCCCATGGATCTATTATTATTATTATTATTATTATTTCTTACCATGGATCTATTATTATTATTATTATTTATATTTCTTATCTACCTCTTGCCATGGATCAATTATTATTATTGTTGTTGTTGTTATTATTATTTCTTATCTACTTCTCCCCATGGATCTATTGTTATTGTTATTGTTATTATGTATTATTATTTCTTACCAGCCTCTCTTCATGAATCAATTACCATTATTTATTCATTCATTTGTTTATTTCTATCCCACTTCCCTCCCCATATGTGACTATGTCAAGCGCTGTGCAAAACTTGCAGCATTGTATAAATAAACTATATGATATTAATAATAACAACAACAACAGCAACAGATAGGATTCATGGTGGGTCCTGCAGCCCCCCAGGCTTAAGGAGAAAGCCCTTTCCAAGTTATTAAAGCAACTGCGAAGTCTTGCGCTCTGAACGTAAGCCGCTTTCCAAGGCTGCAATCTGCATTGATCTTGCCTGGAATTGCGTCTCAATCTTCCTCTGTATGTTGTATTTCTTCCAGTGATTAAATGCTGCAGCTCAGAAGAGAGGAACTCTAAGGCCTTTTCATCACCGAAAGCCTTTCCAAGACCGGCGGCATGGGATTATCGTAGGGGAATCAATAAAGTAAAAACCCAGACACTAATCTGGGGAATTTTATACCACCCTTTACAGCATGAGTAAGGATTGCATAAGAGAAGCAGCGTGGTTTAGTTTGTTTGGGATGCTACAGGGCCAGGGTTCGAATCCCAGTCATGGAAAGCCTCTTGGGCAAGTCCCACTCTCTCAGCCTCAGAAGAAGGCACTAGCAGTCCACTCTGAACGATGCTTGTTAAGGAAACCCAGGGATAGGTTTGTCTATGGGTCTCCGTGAGTCGAAAATTGCCCCGAAGGCACACAAGAACGACAAAGCGTCGTGCGGCTTCTTTCTTGCTTTCAATAAATAGCTTCTTGGACTCATTTCTAGCATTCTCCATCACTGGCCAAGCACAGAGTTGTGCTGGAGGACATAGAGGTTCCTAGAGAGCACACTCCGCTAAGCGTATGTAGCTCCTCTGGCGCAATTCTATGGTCAATGTCTGGCAGATGTTGACCATAGAGTTAAACTGGAGGACCTACAGATTCCTAGAGAGGACACTCCGCTAGGCATTTGGAGCTCTTCTGGTGCAATTCTGTGGTCAATGTCTGGCAGATGCTGACCACAGAGTTGCATTGGAGGACCTAGAGATGCCTAAAGAGGCGTTCTCTTGGGTAAAAAACAGTGGTTTTGTTGTTTTCAGTTTTTCCACATTCACGGGGGTCCTGTGCCCCTAACCCCAGCAAATGCAGAGGGAGAAGTGTATTTTCTTTTTGCTTGCAAAGGTCTCCTTCGTCACCCAGATCCTTGGACCCAGAATCCTCCACACCTATTTGGCGTTGCGTGGTTCGTAGTGAAACCCAGAGGCGGAGAGAGTGTGACATGCCCAGGGTCGCCTAGTGGGTCCCATGGCTTAGCCATGGCGAAGATCTCCTTCGTCACCCAGATCCTCAGACACAGAATCCTCTACATTGATGTTGCATGGTTCATAGTGAGACTTAGTTCAGCAGATTGTGTCACGATTTTTTTTGTGCTCCCGAATCATTGATGTTGTGAGAAAGGTCACTTGCCATTTGCTTTATTTATTTTGGAGACAGGGCTGCATCACACTCCCACCCAGCCTTGCAAATCTTTCGGCCGACTGCGGAAACTGAGTCGCTTTTCATTTTGCATCGCTCTCTCTCTCTCTCTCTCAATCCCTTGTAAAACCCGTCCAATTTCCACCAAAGTAATCAAAGATGCGGAGAGAGGGATCGAAAGAGTGAGAAAGATCTTGGTAAGCTTTGAGAAAAGACGGCTGACTTGCCAAGGAGGCAGATGGTGCCTCTTGAGTTGCTGTCGCCGCTTTCCAAACCAGGCAAAGCATCCAGAAATACGTTTTCTTGTATAAGTCTAGAAGTTTGGGTCAAAAAATGGACCCAAAGGCCGACATAAATCCTGTACTTTAACTCTCTCTCATATATATATATATATATATATATATATATATATATATATATATTGCAGCTGAAATGTAATAATGTAAGATACAGTTATGTCTGCCATAATTGTGTAAGTTCTTGGGCATCATTTTCCTCGGCTTCGTCTTTTACATCCTTTGTTACACAGCCCTAAGTTTTGCCCTTGACTTATATCCATGGGTCATATGAAAATCCATAATTTTGGCCCCAAAACCTGCCCTCGACTTCTACATGAAGTCGACTTATAGTCAAGTATATACAGTTAAATCCATACTTGTTGAGATCTATTTGAAACCACCTTTTTGTTTTCCTTTTTTTATAAAGGACCACAACAAGACAGATCAGGAAAATACTGATTTATTTCATTTGCATGCCACCTTTCTCCCAGAAATAATCCAATTTGGCACCACTTTGACTGCTGTGGCTCAGTGCTATGGATTGCTGCAAGCTGTAGTTTGTTGTGCTGCCATCAAACTACAGTTCCCAGAATTCCATAGCACTGGTCCATGACAGTTAAAGTTCTTTGCCTGCTGTTGAAAGGAAAGCAAGGAGATGGCTGCCATAGCCTCCTATATAATAATAATAATAATAATAATAATAATAATACAAATCTCAAGGGATCCAAACATATAATGGACATGTTGCTTCTGAGTTTGGCTCAATAGTGGCACTTAGTGGTTGGAGTTGGCTGAATCCGTAATTCCTCCTTTTAAAAATAGCGCACTGTTCATTCCAGGATTATGTGAAGTGAGCATTATTGCTTAAGGCTGGAACAGATGTTCAGCATTGCAGTGGTTCCTTAACCCATAGAATTAGTCCGGCTTTATAGTTTGCAAGACATCCTAGCGCAAGCAGACCATGGTTCATCGGACATTCTGGCCACACTTCTGAAGGCCTATTTTGTCATTCATTTATCCAGCTATCCAACCATCCGTCTTAGTGGTTTCCAAACTTTGGGTCCTCCAGATTTTGGGATTACAGCTCCCACAATTTCCGACTCTTGGTTAGGGCTTCTTGGAGTTGAAGCCCAAAACCCCCGGAGGACCAAAGTTTGGAAATCACTGATCTATCCCATTTTAAAAACAGATCTGCAAGCACTTTTAGAACAGTTATTCCATGGGTTTTTGGTGGTGCTGCAGGCGCTAGCCAGTCAATGCCTTCCGCAAACTGAAATGAAATATGCAGAGCCAGTTTTCGAAGGCAGGTTTGGCTCACCGCGAACCAAGTTGCAATATGTTTTACCCTCCTGAAAGACAGGATGTTAATGAATATATTCTATAACTGAAATAAAACATAGATAATATGTGATGTCCATATATATGGGTGCTCTCCATACCATTCCTTCTCATTCTGCACTGGAAGAAAATGCATTCAAAAGTCATTACAGAAATAGAACGGAAAGGCACATCCATACCGACGGTTGTGCAGCTGCTTGCAAAACCGTTCTTCAAGCTTTATCCACGGAATTAAGAATATTTCTGCAAGTATGTCAACTGTTTCTATGTTTCCCATTCATCAAATAAGCTTTTGCACGTGATCCATTCCAAACCAAAAAGTATTTCAGTCCGCTCTCAAACAGGTATCCTTACCTAGGCATAGGTCTCATGGAGTAGACCCCAGTGAGTTAGACCTCAATGCTCTCCTAACATGTTTCTGGATAACATTAGGCCAGAAAGTCAGTCATGACCCAAGAGCTGACTTAAGCCCATGCATCATTTATTGCCAAGTTGAGTCTTAGTCAAGTAACTGAAGTGATTTGAGCCTGACTTGAGTCTGTGCCAATTGACCTGAGTGTCCAAGTGGAGAATAGAAAAGAAGGCCACCACATTTGGTGGCAGAAGTGGGATAGATAGATAGATAGATAGATAGATAGATAGATAGATAGATAGATAGAT
>NC_056528.1:49222832-49232924 GCF_019175285.1 Sceloporus undulatus | reverse complement strand
GACCTCCCAAAGGCATCAAGAAGCAACATTAAATGGAAGGCACTGTGTGGCATAGACCACTAGGCTTCATGGGACCTTAAACAGGTTTGCTTTTTGAACCCATGCATGGTTCATGAAACCTCTTTACCCTTTCCTACTAAGGTTCCAGTTTCTGGTTTTAGATAACATACCTGATGCAAATGGATCGCACAACACACACACACAAGATAGAAAACAAGGCCACCAAACTACACGTCTTCCAAGTCTTAGTTTTTTTCCTTTGTTTCCTTTCGTATCCGAAGTTACAGTGCTTGAGGACCCTGGGTCAGTGCCAACGCTGATCTTCCTTTGCGGTGCCTTTACAGTTGGTGTTTGAGATAGCTGAGCAGCGGCGATGGGATTTCCAGTTGATCGACAGCGTGGGGTTGGTTAGCCGGTCGGAGGAGTTTCCGGATGGCGAGTCTGCATTGAGACATCAAGGATTTGGGGAGAACTAGAAAGCGGGAAGAAATGGAAACAGTGAAATCTAAGTGGTCATCTGAGATTTCAAGATGCACATGGGCCTCCAAAGTTTGGCGCATCACCGCAAAGGCAGGAGTGAAACATTAATCTCATGTCTGACTACACCAGTATCCAGATCATCATCCGTTAGCATTTCAAATACTATCTGGATAATAGAAAGGGTAAAATATACATATATAGAGAGAGTGTATGCGCTGAACAATGTATTATTCAGACTCTGATGACTTTGCTGGTGCAAGACAGTGCATTAATCTAATATTTGTCTGTTTTTGTTTAACAAGGGAGGGAGAGGGTTTAATTTCCTTTCTGCAATGTTATTTTCCATACTGAACTTGAAAACAAAGAGCTGCTATAATAATTGGTCGTGATCCATAATATGTAACTGGTTGTATTGCTGAATTAATTCTGGCCCGTGTTGTCGTTGTTTTTAAAGTAAAAGGCAATGACTTACCTCTTTCTCTGGCCAACAGATCTATCGCCTCAGAGCTGGCTGAGATCTTATCCAAGGCGATCCCCGGCAAGTAAACGTTGGCTCCAAAATCGATGAGGAGTTGGACAAATTCAGCTCCGCAGCCGTGCCGCAGGCAGATTTCCAGGAGCGTCTTTGGGGATTTGACACGGCCGACCATTTTCTCGTCGTTGCAGTTGTAGTTCGGATCGGCGCCGTAGAGCAGCAGAGTCTTGAAACACTCCAGATGCCTGTAGACAGCCGAGAGGTACAAAGGGCCGGAGCAGGCCACGGAGTTGGCCGCCCACTCGGGGACCCTTGCCTTGACGTTGACCTCTGCCCCGTGGTCCAAGAGCTCCCGGAGGATGTCCATGTCTCCGTCTCTGGCTGCGGTGAGGAGTGGAGTGCAGTTGTTGTGGATGCTTCCGGACGGATTTGCTCCGGCTTGCAAGAGGGCCCGGACGCAATCCAGGTGGCCGTTGTTGACGGCGACGAAGAGCGGGGTCTGAGCCTTGACATCCAAGCTGTCGACTTCGGCTCCGTGGGCCAGGAGGACTTCGACGCACCTGGCGTGGCCCTTGGCGGCGGCAAAACGCAGCGGCGTTCCAGGTACCCCCCAACCGCTCCTGCTGTTGATGAACCCTTTGTATCTCTCTTGGCGCAACAGTTCGTCCAGGAGCTGGTAGTTGTCCTGGGACACGGCGAGATTCAGCGCCTGCCTTTCATCTTCCCCTTCTTCGTCTTCTCTGGGCTGGAGCATGGAGAAGATCTTGGTGATATCCAGCAGGCTCATCTTGGTGCCTCTCTTGAGGGTGACTTTCATCATGAACTGTGCAAGGTTGGAAAGCTGCAAGCCAAAGAAATCATGTAAAATAAGTCACGCCGCACAACGGAAGCATCTCGATCCCACTTCAGGCACTTCAAAGTGCCTTTGGAAAAGTCATTTGTTTGCAGGAATAACTGCCTCTCAGGCTGAGAGAGTGTGAGTTGCCCACTGGGTTTCAGTGGCTGATTGTGGATTTCAAAGCCAGACCCCTATGCCATAACAATTCCACATTTCAAAGTCAGACCCATATAACCTTATGATTTCACATTTCAAAGTTAGACCCATATAGCATTTTGAGTCCACATTTCAAAGTCAGACCCATATAGCCTTATGATCCCACATTGCAAAGCCAGGCCCATATAGCATTATGATCCCACATTGCAAAGCCAGGCCCATATAGCATTCTGATTCCTCTTTAACTGCCATGACACCATCCTATGGAATTTCCTATTGGGAATTTTTGGCCAGGAGAGGTCTAACGTTTTTCCAAACCCAGGGCTTTGTGGGATATTGCCATAACAGCTGAAGCAGATAGAGAACTATTCCCTATGTAACATAAATAAGACTTCCCCTAGAATCTTAGACTGTTTCTGCAATGCAGAATTAATCCAGTTTGATAGCGGTTTCACTGCCATGGCCCAACGCTATGGAATCTGGGGCCTGCAGTTCATTGCGGCACCAAAGCTTTCTGATCAAGGAGTCTCTGTAGAAGCCAATTGCTAGCATGCACACACACACACACACACACACACACACACACATATATGGCAAGAGGAGGAATGCATGAGTTCCACCTGCTTGGCTATGAAATGCTAGAAGGGGGGCAGAACAATTTCCGGTGCATGCCATTCCAAAAGTATTCCTTCTTTCCTTCCTTCCTTCCTTCCTTCCTTCTTTCCTTCCTTCCTTCCTGGTTGCTCTAAATAAGAGACCAGGGCCTCCTGCCAGCCTCCAGTAACCCTCCATCTCCTGACCATAGGCTTGACTTGGGGGAAAGTTACTTTTTAGACCATCTGTGCTGTTGGCCGTCGAGTTGTTCTCGATTTATGGTGACCCTAAGGCGAACTTATCACGAGGTTTTCTTGGCAAGCGTCTTCGGAGGGAGGTTTGCCAATGCCCTCCTCGGAGGCTGAGGGAGTAGGACTTGCCTAAGGTCACCCAGTGGGTTTCCATGGCTGAGCGAGGATTCGAATCCTGGTCCCCAGAGTCACAGTCTGATGTTGGTTCTTACACTTTTTAGACTACATCTCCCAAAGTCCAGCTTCCTATACACCATTTTAAAAAGATCCTGTCAGTCACTATGGGATTCTGGAATTTGTAGTTTACGGAGGGACTTAGATGTCTCTGGCGAAGGATCCTAAGGACCACTTGAAACTTGAGATCCAAGTACTACTTAAACTAGGAGTCAAACCCATAGAAATGCCACTAGAAATCTCAGGATTCCAGATGCTTGTGTGAAAAGAGGCCACAAATAGACAAGGGATGGAGGCAGCTGCCTGCGTTGTTGTGTTTTCCTTGGGGCCACGCTGGCGATGGAGGCCTCTCATCCGATCATGTTCCCTTCGGCTATTTCTGGACCCCTTTGGCTCCTGGGTTTCTTTTTTTGGGAAAGCTATTTTCATTCTGAATTTGGGAGACGCAGCATGCATTCCTGAGCCCCAAACCAGCCAGAGAAAGGGACCGCTCTTTTTTATGGGTAAGGAAAGGGCATCGAGTGTATCTCCATTGATTACTTTGGCAAGATTATTTGGCAGTATTGCACAATAGTATTGCCAAAACAACACATGGGATATACCAAGTCCATTGCTATTGCTACCAACCCCTGGGCTCCATAAGAGCTGCTTTCTCCTAAGGCTGAGAGAGTGTGACTTAGCAAGAGCAAGTATTGCTACAAACCCCAGGACTCCATAGCCTCCTCCTGAGGCTGAGAGAGTGTGACTTATAGCAATGGCAATTTCATTGCTGTTACTACAAACCCCAGGGCTCCCATAGGAGCTGCTTTCTCCTGAGGCTGAGAGAGTGTGACATAGCAATAGCAAGTATTGCTACCAGTCCCAGGGCTCCGTAGGATTTGCCTTCTCCTGAGCCTGAGAAAATGTGACTTATAGCAATAGAAAGCACACTGCTGTTACTACAAACCCTAGAGCTCCACAGGACTTGCCTCCTCCTGAGGCTGAGAGAGTGTGACTTAACAAGAGCAAGTCTTGCTAGAGACCCCAGGGCTCCCCTTGAGGCTGAGAGAGTGTGCCTTGCCTTGGCCAGCTAGGGCCACCCCATTCCCAAAACTGGGGCCAGGCTGCATTCTTTCCCTGCAGTGTGGCTCCTCCTCTGCCGGCCCTAAAGGCGACTCGCGTGTCAGGCAGACGCGTGTCGCGGCGGGGCACGTGTGAACCCACCCAGGGGAGAAGATGCGGGTCAAGGGCTGGGGAGGGGAGTACTCACGCGGGGCCGGTGGCTGGCTACTGGGCTCCAGCAGCGGGGAGGGTCCCTCCGTTGGGTCACCCGGCCGGGGCTTTGTGTGTCGCAAAGGGGACCCTCTGTGAGGTGGGACAGATAGTAGGGCCAGAGAGGCCAGCCCCAGCCCAGGACAGCTGCCCCAAGTGCGCCTTCTCCGGGGCTAATTTTAGCCCCTTTCGGGCCCTTATCAGCTGAGCCTCTGCCATTCGGGGAAAGGAGGAGGGAGCCAGGCAGCATCTGCACCAGAGCACTGATGCGCTTTGGACCCGGTCCTCCTGCCTCCCTCTCTCCTTGCAAAGGACATCATCATCATCATCATCATCATCATCATCATCATCATCATCATCATCACCGGCCCTTTGGGGAAGCCGAGGCATTTTCACTGGAGCAGAGAATCCGATACAGCCAGCCCTCCTTATCCACGGATCTTGTAAATCCATGGATTCAAGCATCCACGGTTTGGAAAAGCTGCAGGGGAAAAGGAGTCATCCCCAACGGCAAACCTTGGTTTTTGCCATTTTATATAAGGGAGGCCATTTTGCTGTCGGACTTAATGGACCTTGAACACCCACGGATTTGGGGATCCAGAGGGGATCCTGGAACCAAGCCCCAGCAGATGCCAAGGAACCCCTGTGATCAGGGTGGGCTTTAAGGCTTAGTCTGTAGAGAGGCCTTGTAGCCCCTTTGAGACTTGAGAAAGAAAGAAGGTGGCAACATGGGCTTTCCTAGACGCAAGCCTACTTCCTCAGATGCATCAGATCCAAATGCTTTCACAGACTCCAGTCTCGATGCATCAAGAAACTCTCGCATTTTGCAAAGAACTGAACATAGGGATGCATCAAGAAACTTTTCCTTGGCAAGCCAAGCCATTTTTATTGAAGCAGGTGTTGGGTATATAGTCAGGATGGGGTTTTTTAAGGAGTAGGTGCATTTTAGTTGGGCTTTTTCACTTTTGTCTGTTTTTATGTAGTTTTATGCTGCTTTTCAAATGGTTTTAATGGTTTTGCGGCATACAAATGACATGGAATGAATAGATAAACTCAAGCAGGTTCTTCCAAACCTTCTCCAAGATTAGAAACTTGGTTCCCAGTTCAGAGAGGCACGCAGTCCATTTATTTTTAGACTGCCAATGTGGGCAGACATGGCTTGATAAAAGAGCATGCCACTCGGAGCGCATAACAGTCAGGTCCATCGCTTCGGGAAAAGGCATTCTTGGGCCTCTATGGAGACTCCAGTGGCAGGAGACTTTATCTGACAGCTTAAAGGGGCTTTATCAGGATTTGGAAGCGGTCAAGAAGAAGATAAAGGAAGAAGACGCCTTCGGAGAGGAGGCCAAAATAGCAGGACTGGGTCCGGTTTGTCCCTTTTACAGCCAGCTCTCTGCATCCATGGATTCTGCAGCCACAGATTCAGCCATAACTGTATATTTTGTATTATATCATTTACTTATTGCACCTGGCATCCTGTTCAGCAATTGCCGTCGCTGTGAGCCTTCAAGTCATTTCTGACTTACAGCGACCCAAAGGCAAACTGTCTTGGGCCTTTCTTGGCAAGATTTGTTCAGAGAGGGTTTGCGATTGCCGTCCTCTGAGATCGAGAGATGGATGGACCCCATTTCTTGGCACATTTGTAAGTGCAACAGGATCGAGAAAGGCTTTCGTTTCTATATCAACTGCAAATTTTGGAGAGCTTTTTGTTTCAGCTCTCGTAGTTCTAGGACAAATTCACCAATTTAGATGATTTCCAAAGAGAGAGGTGCATTTATCTGCTGCTGCAAAACAACAAGAGCTTCCTGCGAGTGCCTTAAAAGATTTCAAAATCCCAAAGCCCTCTGGTCCCAAGCATTTTAGATAAGAGAGACACATTCATTTTAGTATAGTAGAGATTTCTGTGGACTATCGCCTGCCTCACCAAATAAATGAAGAGTTAGCCAGACTTTCAGGTGTATCTCTGACGCATATGCTCTAGTATTAAGCTGTGGCTCCTCCAGATTTTGTATTGGAAGTAAAACCATCATCATTTGCCTTCAAAGGCATTCTCTGTTAAAGCCTACTTAGTGACTCTTCAGCAAAGAAATATGCATTGTACCAGTTCTGTTCCACTCCAACTGGCAGCTCTACAGACGATAACACCGACCCAAGAAGTCAACAGACAGAGGCCATATATATGGCCAGACCATATATATATATGTGTGTGTGTGTGTGTGTGTGTGAATTCAACTAGGTTTTGCTTTAAGCATCAACTGAAACTGGACCCAAAACATGGGTTCAAGATGACATACAAGGAATCATTATAATAATATTAATAATACTTATTTATATCCCGCCTCTCCCTGTATTGGATCGAGATATCAAAAACAATAAAATCAAGTCAAAACAACAACAACAACAACAACTACGGAAACAATAGTTAAAAGACATACTGTATTACATTTCAAGTTCCCAAATTCCCTCCCACCCTATAAAACAATTCCCAACCGATGGCCAATAAAATGAATCAAGATCATTCAATCCAATGGGAAAAATTAGGTAAGTGGAAAAATTGGGAGTCAGTTTGGGAAAGCTTGTCGGAAAAGATCTGTTCTTATTGCCTTCTTGAAGGCACCTAAAGATGTTATTTGGCGGATCTCATCCAGTAAAACGTTCCAGAGTTTTGGAGTGGCAACGGAAAATGTCCTAGCAAACAGGGAGCCAGTGCAGGGATTTTAAAATAGGTATAATGGATTCCAATTAATCACACTGCGTCTAGACAGATAAGTTTTAGGACACGGTATCCTTCTGGAACACCTGAGGGAGCTAGGAATCGGAGGCACTGCGCTCCAGTGGTTCTATTCCTACCTCTTGGGAAGGTTCCAGGTGGTGAAGCTGGGGGACACTTGCTCCTCTAAGAGGGAACTGTCATCTGGTGTCCTTCAAGGAGCTATTATGTCCCCCATACTGTTTAACATTTACATGAAACTGCTGGGAGAGATCATCCAGAGACATGGGGCGCTGTGTTATCAGTATGCTGATGACACTCAAATATGGTTCTCTATGTCTCTGACTGATGCAGTGACTAAGGAGGGCGTCTCTCCTCTGAATGCTTGCCTGGAGTCAGTAATGGGCTGGATGCGGGAAAACAAACTCAGTTTGAATCCAGAGAAAACAGAAGTACTGGCGATAGGCCCCCAAGGTTCTAGGAAGGAAATTTGTCAACCCGTCCTGGACGGGGTCACACTTCCCCTGAAGGACGAAGTTCGCAGTCTAGGAGTACTTCTGGATTCGTCCCTGCAGTTGACATCTCAAGTAGATGCGACGGCCAGAAGTGCTTGCTATCAACTTTGGTTGATACGCCAGCTGCGACCCCACCTGGGCCAAAGGGACCTTGAAACAGTGGTACGCGCTCTGGTAACCTCTTGTCTAGATTTCTGTAATGCGCTTTACATGGGGCTACCCTTGTATCAAGTCCAGAAGCTTCAACTAGTACAAAATATGGCAGCCATACTGGTCACCAGTTCTTCAAGGTTTGACCATATAACACCTATTTTGAAAGATCTTCACTGGCTCCATTAGCTTCTGAGCGCAATACAAAGTGTTGGTTATGACCTATAAAGCCCTATATGGCTCGGGCCGAGTTACTTGCAGGACTGCCTCTCCCCATACAATCTGCTCCGCACCCTTAGAACATTGGGCAAGAAGTTATTGGAAACCACGAACCCCAAATATGCTTCCACTTCACAAAGAGCCTTTTCAATAAGGGCTCCTAGACTGTGGAACAGCCTTCCTGAGGACATCATTAGAGATATTCAGGAAAGCAGTGAAAACCACACTATTCCGTCAAGCATATCCAGATCTAAGATAATGACTGACGTGGCCCTGAATGTGATGCTGCTGATTTGCCGATTGTATTGTATTCTGTATTGCATTGTGTGGTTATTTTTAACCATTAGTCAATATGCTGGATCTAATTGTCATATTGGTAAGAGAATTTCAATTATATGTATGGTGATTTTTTAGTCTGTAATCCTGCTTCGATCCAATTGGGAGAGGCGGGGAAACACAAATAAATATTTTATTATGATTTATTATAACATGCAGCCAGCAAACCCACAGGAACTCCAAAATGTTTTGGCTCTGATACGAAGACATGGTTTTACATTTCTGCCATTTGAATAACCGACTGTCAGCGGGGTGTTTTTTGCCTTTAACTGTGTTTAAGGCCTCCTTTTCTGTTGGCTTTGCTTCAGCTGAGGTGTCTGTGCTCCTCTTAACGCACTTCTGTTACTCCTCCGTCGCCTCTCCCTTGGCGCAAAGGGGAGGCCTGTGCCACAGAGTCCCTGTGTGATGTGGACTCACAGACCCCTCTTTGTCTGTCTGTGGGAAGGTCTCCATACTCCTCTTGTTGGATTTCTTCACTTGCCTTCTCCTCCAGCTTCTCCCTGAAGCAATGGAAAGGCACCAGGCCAGAGACACAGGCTAAGGAGGGCATGATGCGGATCCAGAGACCTGTTGAAGGGCAAATTCAAAATTTAGGAGTGGGAGAGGTACCGAAATCATAAACACATAGACAACCACACACACACACACACCACTCACTCCCATGAGAGCATTCTCTGAAGGGCTGGATAGAAATAAATAATAGCATTATATTGTGTATTTTGTTGGGTGGATTTTTGATGTTGTTGGACCCCAGTAAAGGAAACCAGTCAGAGTCTAACTGGGGGAGTGTTGAGTGTTGACCACAGTCTCTCACCTCAAAAGCAAGGAGACGGCAAAACTCCTCTGAAATAAACTCCTCTTTGTCTGCTTGAGCCAAGCTCTTCGTACTCCTCTTGTTGGGTTTCTTATGGATCGCCTTCATCTCGCAGGAACAGGAGGAGGCTCCGGAGGTAGTCCCATGCGATGTGGATCCGGAGGCCTCTTGAAAGGCAAATGCAAAATTTAGGACTGGGAGAAGCATTGACCCCCCCCCCCAAAAGATGGTTAAAAAGCCAATCCAAGTTTCCTTTCTCATGGCAGCCTGGCATGGAAGAGGAGAGCCCTCGGAGAGTGGCAGAAACAAGCCTTGTCCAAAGGTAATTTATAGGGTGAGTGTCTGGGGCCTGGGGCCTTGGTGTCCATGGAGGCACTCGGCCTCTGCTTAAAGAAGGGAGAAACCCAGAGGGAGACAGAGAGGAATGTCTGCCCATAGAGAATTGTTGGGGAATAAGTGTTCTCCAATGTTTCCCTATGGGCAAATATTCCCCAATGGGCAAGTGTTGCCCAATGATTCCTTATGGGCAAATAATCTCCAATGGCTTTCTGTGGGCAAGTATTCTCCAGTGATTCCCTCAAAGGCTGCGTTGCCAGCTGTTGTTAAATTGCCATGATGACATTGACAATGACCATAGAGCTGCGCTGGAGGAGCTGCAAAGACCTGCTGGAGAGTCCTCTCTAGGTCCTCCAGGCACTGGCCATAGAGGAGCTAGAAAGGCCCAGTGGGATGGCCTCTCTAGGAATCTACAGTTGTTCTTGTCTGCCTTCGCGGATAGCAACTGTGGAGCAAGGCCTTGTGCGCATGCGCAGAAGGGAAAGGCCGGGGCCAGGGGAAAAAAGCCGTTGGCGCCCCTCCCCTTCCTTCCTCCGTTGCCTCTCCCTCAGGGAAAGCTGGGCGCCCGCTTCCGTCACAGCCGCCGCTTCTCCTTCTCTTCCTGGCCTGGGCCTCCCCGCCGCCTCACCTCAAGGGCTCCGCCGCCATCTCTCCGCCGGAAAAAGCGGAGCGGCCGCCATCTTGTGGGCTGAAGGGAAAAAAGACCGGCAGCGAGGCCCCGCCCCTTGCCTCCTTTCCCTCGCAACTTCATTGGCTCCTGCCGTTTGCGTCATCAACCTCGCGGCGCGCGATT
>NC_056528.1:49178111-49217832 GCF_019175285.1 Sceloporus undulatus | reverse complement strand
TTTCTAAGAAAGTGAGGACATTTGGAAATATTGCATGGGGAATGTCTTTTGGGGCAGAAAACAAGTCCCTTAAACTTGAAGACCTACCCTTCTATTATTGCTACTCGCTTCTTGTCATCTTGTGGTTCGAACCCTTGCCAAACCAACTTGCTGCGTGTGCGGATGGACCAAGCGAAATGTACTTAAGATCGACGCAGTACAGTAGTTTAAAAAGAAGAAAGAAGGAAAACGGGATTAAAAAATTAATGTTTGAAAGAGTAGGAAGGATTAGGGATCAAGACTACAAGAGTGATAACTAAACTAGATGGGAATAAGGGGAGTGTTTGATAAAACCGAGGAGGTCGATAGTAAGAAATCGGAAAACGCAGGTTAAGAGGCAGCCCCAAAGGAACAGAAAATGACTGCTTATCTTCCTAAAAAAGGGGATTAGATTTGGAAGAAAAGCAATCATTCATCAGGCTATTGCCAAATAAAGATGGGTAGGCAGTAATATATAGGTTTTGGAGACAATAAAGATTGGTACATCAGGCTTAAAACGCAGGAGTTTAAAATCTCCGTCAGCCATTCAAGGATTCACTGCACTTAACACATCTTTTCCCAGAGAAGTTAAAGAGATAAGAGCTTTAGAGATGGTGACTACAATCCTTTCACAAAATGGAATGGATTCACCGTTCAAATGATTTCCCACAAGAATCTAAGGGAGAGGTAAGCGCTTTACAGAACATGCTGACAGTGAAATCTGAATGCAAAATCTTGGTGTACTCTACAGTGTCAGAAGATTTCGATGCTTATGATGTAGGTCATACAAGTGCTTTATTTTACTATATATATGTATGTATTTATTTTTGCATTGCCTAGTCTGCATTTGATTGGAATGTTTTCTTTCTAGGAGAATATGTGCGTTAAAAAAGTTAAATTCTGTTTTAGAAATGGTATAAGGGAAAACAGAGAAAACGGAAACTATCATTTCCACGAATGGGACTACAACATAAACAACGTCCAGTGCACATGGATTCACATCTCTATACATTTGGTCCCACTTCTGCTGGCTAATAAGTACATGTGAGTAAGTGCTGTTTTCACTTCTTCTATCAAGTCCCTGTGCTTAATATGAGTGCTTTAAGCCCTGAGTTTTCATCCACCATGAAAACTAGGTTTATTATCATCATAGCAGCAGGCATTGAAGCAAGAAAGACAGGCAGCCATACAGTGTCATAGTATACGCTCTCTTTGCTAGCATGAAAAGCAGGGCTAGGAGGAAGAGAGGCCAAATGCTATGTCCCAAGAGGCTGCTAAAAAGCACACTTATTAGAAGATCACACAAGGCAGACTCGGCACACCATACGCTATTGGTCCAGCCTTGCATGTAGAGGAAACACCCAGATGGTCCGCACATTTCTTTTCCACAAGGACAATTCTGTAGATGCTCAGCCAATATAAAATAGTCTCAAAAATCAGCTCTAAGTGCAATGGAGGAGCTGCGGAGATTCTTTCTTCTCCAATAGGTCACTTACTCAGTACAGTACGGAAGAAGCCAAAAAACAAACAACCCCACTATTCTGATTTGAGCCACACAATGCTGCCAAGACTACAGAAACCGAAGAGGGAAAGATAAAGATACATGCGCCAAGAGTATGTGAGTCACTTGGGGAGAGGCATTACTTAGCAGCTTCATTCTCCTCTATGACCCTGAGGGATTTCTGTCAAACCTCACTACTTCCGTGTAACTCCTACCCCGAGTATATGAATCAATTCAGATTTGGGATCCTCAGGCCAATTAGAAATGCAGCACAGTCGTGGTTCTTAATCTTTGATCTTCCAGGACTTTTGGACGTTGGCTCCCAGAATCCCTGACTTGACCAGGAGGGCTGGGGCTTTTGGGAATTGAAGTCCCCAAAACCTGGAGAACCAAAACTTTGAGAACCACAGTTCTAGTGTGGCAGTCCTAAGGTAGCACCAATCATCATTTTCAGCAGCAGAGTACAGACTTCTGAAGAAGTCTACCTCCATGGACCCTTCATTTCAAGGACTCCTAAGAATAGGGGAATATTTTATCTCCAGGGGCATCCATTTCCTCAGAAGAAGTGTGTTCATATTATGGATAAAGTAGCACCCTTAAATGCCACACCTTTTACCATCAAGACATTGGAAATTGGACATGCAGCACTTTGGTCCTCCAGACACTTTGGATGTCAGCTCCCTGAATTCCTAACTGCTGTGCAAGCTGTCTAGGACTTCTGGGAGCTGAAGTCCAAAACACCTGGAGGACCAGAGTCTAGGAACCACTATTTCCTGACCTTCATTCCCAGAGGAGCTTTGTGGTTAACACTAGGCAGTCCCAGTTGCCAAGGTTGGGAAAGTCACTTCCAGTAGACCTGGGACACGTGGGGAGGTTCTGGGGCAAAAATTGCTCAGGTAACTTGACCAGTGTACGAAATTAGTAAAAGCACAAGGAGATGTTAACAAGCGGTCAAGATGGCCTGGGATTAGTGCTTTAAGGCCCACTGGCCACCTTTATCTCTATTGTTGCATCGCCTATGTGCCACAAGACCATTCATTGCCATTAACACTGATGAAGAGCTAACTATCGGCAAGACGGCAATGACAGGTTCCGAACATTTAAAAAAAAAGGCAGAAATGGATCCAAAAGATGGCAGTCTTGCACATTACAGCCACAAATCACATTGCCAACAGTCGGACAGAATGCTAAATCTGTTTTTAAAAGGATCTAATTAAAAGGCACAGCTACTTACCATTTTAAAAATAAAAATAAGCAGAGGGCCAACAAAATGTGAAATTCCCATGCAAGGTGTCGCGAGCCAGCCCCAAAAGGCTTCTTTCAAATGGACTGACATTGGCACCTTTCAGTACCACCAGCTCACTCTGCTTTTGACTCCACAGATCAGGTCCTGGGTCTGTGTGGCTTTCTTTAAAAATTCTCCATGTTAAAAGAGGGCCATCTAGCCTCAGACATTAGCCACAGGAGCCATGCGTTGATGGTAGGAGAAGCCTGGCATTAACTATGGCTATTTGGGCAGTTATTTCCAGCCCCACACCCGGCTGCTCTCAAAGGGCCTACAATCTGGACCCCACTCCCTTGCCCACTTTCAAAACACAGAACACAACACTTAGCCACAGAAGTGGCTCCCTTGGCGCCAGGCCACAGCTCTTGCATGCTTTACAGCTGCTCCCTGTAACAGACACAAGATGCGCAACTCAGCTCAATGGTTCTGGAGATTTTGCCCTTGAGCGTCAAGCTGCGCAGTCCCATTGGTAGTGACGCCATCGCCTTCTGGAATGTCGAGGGGATTCACGAGGCTCTCCTTGCTCTTCAATGGATGGTCAGATCCCTCACTTTCTTTCCCTGCTATGCTGCCATTGGCCAGGAGCGCAGGAACCTCCTCACCTTCATAGTCCTGGGGAGTGTTGAGCATTGGGGATTTTGAACAGCTGGTTGAAGCAGTTGTCAGTTTGGACAAGATGGCAATCTCCTCTGGCAGGGGCAAGCCATCAGAGAGAGGCAGTTTCTGGAGTGACAGAAAGGAATCCATTTTCAGAACCAAAGCTCTTGGCAGGATCAAGGCCAGTTTGTTTCTGGGAACAATTTAAATTCAGTTCATTGCTAAACACTACAGTTCAGATAATATGAAAGTCCACGTCAGCCCAATATGTGTTTGCCTAAGGTTTGGGATCTTCAGGCAAAGGCTTTCTCTCTATCCCATTATTATCTCAGGCACATTTGATAAAAACATGGGACAGAGCCTACAATGGTGGTTGCCCCAGATTTTGGAGTACCTTCCCATGGAAAGCTAACCTGGCGCTTCTATTCTCTCCTGTTGGCAGGCAAAGACCCTTCTAGTTAGGGAGATTTTTGGATATTGACTAGTTATATAGAAGAATCTTTTAAGGATGTGTGTGCACTGGACTGTTATACTCACTGTTATGCTTTCAAATGCTTTCAAACTGTTCTATACTAGTACTGGTTTAACAGGAGAGTTAACTTAATTGTTTTTACTCTTGTGACAGGTTTTTAGCTGCATTTTGCTTTACTATCTCAGCTGCCTTGGGTCCCATATTAGCAGACAAGTGGAATATAATGAACTAATTTAAAAAACTCACGTTCTCCAGATCAGTTGCAGCATCTTCCAACTCCAATTTCTGGCTGATGCAGCCAAGGAGGTGATCCAACACGCACTGCTTTGGGTGCATCCCTTTGTCAAACCGGTTGTACATGCCACACCAGAACCTCAGAGAGAGAAAATAATTGAGAAACCTGTGAAACATTACTGTTTGTGAAGGGTAAGCAGAATGCAAATATCTTTCTCTTTCAAAAGAGGAAAACTGTATGATTTTAACAGAGCCTGCATGTTATTCTCTGTCCGTAAGAAACTTACTGGAAACTGTATGGGAAAGTGTTCGGCCACAGTTCCTGGTAAGCTGTGAATCCCTTATAGAGTGGATTTCTGAACTCTTGCTTCTTCTGAAGAAGGAACGGCCACAGGGAATGCGTCTTCTCAAAGATTCTGCAATCAATAAACAAGGAATGGTTATGGTACTCATTCATTACAGTGATGGGGAAGCTACTTTGTGCTGTGTTTGACTTTTGGTCCATGTAGCTCAGCATTATCTACAACATGAGTGGGTCAAATGTAGCTCACATAAAGCCCCATGGCATCCTAGGGGTAAAAACAAATGCCCCCAAATACTGCTGGAAATTCCAACTCACTGCAAATCTTCCCGCTCCTTATGGCAAGTGCCCAGAAAATTGCCAAACTGGCAGGAATAGATGTGATCATGAATTTCAAGAAGAAACCGCTCATTAAAAGCGAAGGCGCAAGGGAACTGTTGCATGAGCTGCCAGGTGCATTCGATGAACTGGGTGAAGACAGGAGAGACTTCCTTGGGGTCGCCTTCCAGATGGCCACACCTGGGAAGGAAGAAAAAAGGTCAATGCAGATCAGCCATTTTACACCATCTTCAACTGAAAACACATCTTAGGTCACCAGATCTGTCTCCATTGGTACACTTGCTTCTTTCCTTCCTTGCCAGAAACCAGCACCAGTCCAGGAACCACCATTTGAGTAGGGATGCTTCACCTGAGCTGTTAGCCTTGTAATTGTGTTCATTTAAGGTGATGCCAATTTATATGGCCCACTCCTAGGGTTTTCTTGGCAAGATTTATTCAGAGGTGGCTGAGAGAATGAGCTTCCATGGCTGAGCAGGGATTCAAAACCTAGACCTAGTCCAAAACACAAACCACTAAACCACACTGTCTCCCTGTCTGTCACCTTATTGCTATTCTGCTTCTAGACCTGAACTATACACACTCTTGCCACTTAAAGGAGATGAAACCACAGCCATCCCACTGTGCTTAAATCCAGTTCTATGATGCCACTGAACTGATCTATCAGTGACTGAAGTTTGTAGCCAACAATTTAGTGCCTGAACTTGCTTTCCCTCCGCACAGGTTTTCCTTTCGGTCATGTCTTTCACATTGTAAGCCTGGGGGACTGGGCTTTCTCATTTCTGATTATTTTTAAAGCTGTTCTGGGAGACCTTTTAGACAAAGAATGAGTATAACAACTAATAACACATATTTGCAAATCATGGGATAACAGTAAATGAGCTGAAGCTAAGCAGGAATGGGCATTGCCAAGAATGGCTCTGGGAACCCTTGACATGTCAAGTTCCTCAATGAGAAAACAGGACAGAAAAATTTATATGGCACTATTGAGGAGTTCAACATCATTACTGTTCTCCTTTCTCCCTTTCCTCTCCAACTGAGATATTAAAGGAGTTGTTTATTTGCTGGCTCTCGCAGAGCTGATAAGAGTAACATGGAGTGAGGGAGAAGATGAGATGGAGTTGGGGATTAATTTAATTCAGGTTTCTCTCTTCTGTTGCACCAGTTCTTGTGCACAACAGATACAAATAGACTACAGCAACTGATTAAAATCTAACTGCAAAGCTAAATGAGATTAGTAAAGGAAAGCATTTCCGCTGAGCAGATCTTAACAGACAAATCTGATTTTTACCTGTGTGCGAATTTGTGGCCCATCGCAATCCACTCCTTTTCTATCAGGACCTTTAATGTGAAAACAGAGAAACAGAAAGAAAATGAAATTACAAAGAGGATGAGAAAGGGAATTAAGTGGCAATGTTCCTGACTACTTCAGAACATTGCCTGCAGTGGCATGTAATGTACCCTTGCAGAGAAATCTGTGTCAATGGCGGCAGGAGAGGACTAACAAAGACCTTACCCTAATGTGTCCGTTTATTACAGGCAAATATTGTCTTTTTAACGTGGGAAAATATTCCAAAGTATATTAGCTACTCCACCTGATGTGGTAAAGTCCAGAATTCTACTGTCTCATTCTGGGTAACCTTTTAAATTAGCGGCCACAGGAACAGTCTGTTAATAAAGCCAAGTGGCGTTTAAAACGACTCTTGTAATATTTTTCTCTGCAGGAGAGCTTCTAAGAAGCTGCCCATGAGGAAAATAGAGTAAAACTCATTTTAAAATCCACTTTTTTATCTCTTCCAGAGGAGATCTAAGTAAGTATGTGCTCACAGATCTTTGCTCTTTAAACAAATGCATTCCTAGTTCCAACACAACAAAGTCTGTAGACAGATTTCTCCAACTTGGTACCCTCCAGAATAGCCATACCTCCCATCATGCGCCAAGCTGAGGTTAGGCCTGGGGCATGATGGGAGGTTAGGCTAAGATAGCATAACTGGCCCAGTTTTCAACCAGTGGGTTCCTGGTTCGGTGGGGACTCAAGTCCCATTCTGTGCTCTAAGACTCTCTCAGTCTCAGAGGAAGGCCATGGCAAACCATCTCTGAACAAATCCTGGCCAGAATCCCCCATGATAGCTTCACCTTAGAGTCGCCGTAAGCTGGAAATGACTTGAAGGCATACAACAACAAACATGATGTTTAAGCTGACTTTCCCATGCCCTGAGGTTCCCCTCACTTACCATGAATCCTTTAAATGTCCGATAAAAGGGATCCAGAAGGAGGCAAGCTACTGAGCACACTTGGGCTGTGCGGTCCCAGCCATCTGAGCAGTGAACTAAGACACTGGCCTTCTCACCTTTCACAGCCTACAGAATGATGAGATGACAGACAGTTTAAATAAGGCAGGGAGGAGAATGTGCCACAAATGAGTTCACCGTTTCACACCAAAACATCTGATGGTCACTCAAGCACTGAACTGTGTAATGCCAGGGTACAGCAAGCATGGCATAGTGGTCTGAGCACTGGACTATGACTCCAGAGACCAGGGTTTGAATCCCAGCAATCCACACATTACCTTTGCAAGAAAGACCCCGGCATCCATCACAGCTTTAATGTGCCGTAACCAGCCAGAGTTCTCCAGGCCCGTCAGAAAGTCACTCATTGAAGGAGATTTTGTTTCACACACTAAGGGAACAAAAGAAGACATCTGGGTAAAAAATAACAGCGTTGCTCTAAGAGAAGCAAAACTCCAGAAAGTCCAGGAAAACCGCAAGAACGTACCCTTATAGCAAGCATCCTGTAAGAAGGCAGTCAATGGCTTTCAGGACAGTTGCTGGTGAATTCGCTCTGCCTTTTAGTTGTAACTAAAGGGAGCTTTCCAGGGTGTTGAACTTACAGCAAACCATAACACCATCTATCAATTCCTGGTACATGATAAGCCAAGAAATAGATATTTACTCTGCTAATTTCTTTCTACTCCTCCCGCCTTCCAGTATACAGGCTTTTACGCTTACAAGATCTGCTTATCTGATAGCAAATTGGTTAAGCACAACTAGTCACTGCGAACAACCAACCAAAGAGAAAACCAAAAGCACACACCTTCTAAAAGCTTCTGCAGGCTGCTCCTCATTACATGGATGTTTTCAATACCAATGAATTTGAAACGGATGTTGTCATAGTTGTCAACATTCTCATAGCCCTTCCCAGCAGCTCGGTTGGCCATGGCATTTAACTGGAAGAATCAAGTGGTAAAAGGTTATGAACGGCACTTCATCACTTACGGATTTGCTCACTCACCCAGCAGGCGAAGGAAGATGCTACTCCCTAAATGTTGCTGAACTTTTGAAAATTATTGTAAGCCACCTTGAATTTCATCTTGGGAGAAGATTAGATATAAATTCAATGAATTAATGAAGAAAGAAATAAACAACTCCCAGCAGCCCTAACCATCATAGCCAATGCTGAGGAAAGTTGGGAATTGCAGTGTAAGAACACCTAGAAGACCTCACAATTCCCACTGTTCCCTAAGCACTGTTTGAGAAAGGTCAGCTGAAAAGAAGCCCTTTTATCCTATCTGCAGCATGTAAGAAGTCATAGAATCATAGAGCTGGAGGGGACCACAAGGGCCATCTACTCCAATGCACAACTACACAACAAAAGCACCCCTGAAAGATGCCCATCCAAATGGTTTGAATGTTGTTAAGAGTTTGGCTTCACTCTAACATGTGTGTTTTTAGATATATTGTACTTATTTTAAATTGAGTCCCAATTTTTTGGGAAAAGGCGATTATAACTAGAGCAGATGGTAGCAGTGATGATGAGGATGATGTAGCGGTAGAAAGGCAAATCGTGCGAGCACCACAGATTCCTGCAAAGTGATACCTTTGGCCTCGTGTCTACAACATACATGAACGGGCTTCCAGGGTTGGCTTCCCTAATGGCCTGCAGCAGCTGTTCATCCTCCAGGCAGCGAGCATTAAACCCCGACAAGGGCTGGCTACATCGGCAGATGGCAGCCTGAAACACACAAGAAGGAGCCACAAGTCACAGAGAAAACGTTTCCAAGTACAGAATCAACAACCATCCAGGTATTTACTCTCCTCCAGGTCCTACAATATTGTAACAGCGCCAATGCCAGAAACCTTGCTCAAGGACCTATTAAGAGGAAAGCTTTTGGAATGGGCTGTGGGACTGTGCTTGCATCCACATTGCAGAAATGTTCTGGGTTGACACCAGTTTGCCTACAATGACTCAATGCTATGGAATCCTGTAATTTTGTGAGACATTTAGCCAGTTCTGTCAGGGAGCTCTGGTGCCACAACAAACTACAGTTTCCCAGAATTTCATAGACACGGCAGGTAAAGTGGTGTCAAACCAGATTAATTCTGAAGTGTGGATACAGCCTGTGTGGCTCTCTCCATTCTGTTGGACTGCAACTTCCAGCATTCTTCTACACTGGTCACCCTGCCTGCAAGTTGGAGCCCAACCAATCTGGAGGGTCACACAATTCCCACTTCTGTTTTAGGAGGCAAACATTTGAGGTACACAGATGATGAAGATATGTGTGTGTGTGTAGGAGAGATATAGTTAAATGTGTATTTGTGTGGAGGAAAGAGAGCTTTACATACCATCCAATACCATTTGGACTTAACACTGGTTCCAAATCTATATGAGGACTTTTTTCTAAAAGAAGGTTTAGGTTTTGATCCTTTCAAATAAAACCAGAACTCCAGACAATGCCTTTGTTAGGGCCAAATAAAACTCAAACTCATTAAGAGAAGAGGTACAAAGATCACAAAAGGGGAAGGAGCTGAAACGTCAGCCCTGGTTAGTACTTAGATGGGAGACCGCCAGTGAATACCGAGAGCTGTAGTCTAAATTCAAAGGAAGGCAATGGCAAATCATCTCCTATTATTCTATTAAATCACTGGAGTCACCATGAAGTACATACATATACAGCTAGTTTTATTTTTACATGTTCTTTCAGATAAGGAAATAATACCATTTCAGGAAATAAGACCATCATATCCATTAACCCCCTCTGGCTTTTAAAGCATCTATTTACTGCAACCCATTGCTCCTCTCCCACATTGGTGGCAATGTTAAAGCAGCTAGAGTAGGCCAAAGGAAGTCTCCCCAGGAAAAGAAATTCAATTGCGAAATGATTTTGCCCACACTTGAACCAAGGGCACTGCACAGCCAGCAAAGTTTAAAAACTCAGAAGTCAGCATTTTATTCCACAGCGAGTTCCACTTAATCTAGTATCTTTGTTAAAAATAAAACCAGCAAACCCCACCCTTTCTGTTCCAAGCTATTTCCTTTGACTCAAAACATTCAGATTAACAGAAAAGAGAGATGGAATTAGCTAAAGAAGCCTCAGCACAGTCAGGCTTCATCATTTTAAGAAGCAGAAGGGTGTAACTTTTGAAAGTGATGTACACAAACTGGACTTCCTGGGACAGTTTTACGCAAGACTCGGTTGTGGATGGAGGAGGCTTATTGCTATCAATATGGATTTCAGCAAGTCCCTCACTCTCCTTGACCTAGGGACCACATGGCAGAGCTTGGAAATGTTCTTTCCCTGGACTACAACTCCCAGAGACCCTCAGCCAGCAATGTCACAAGCCACTTGTAGTCGTCTCAAGCAACTTTGTTGAAAACGTCCTGGGAGGCAGAGCAAACCCCATAAAGAATAGAACATGCATGACTAACATTATTCTCTTTGTAGAAGTAGGAAAGCACTGGTATCCGACCTCGGCTTCGAAACTTTGAACTTCCCAGCACCATCGCCCTGGTAGCGGCTTTAGGCACCACTAGTTCCGGGGAGTATGTGTTGCAGACCTAAAAACCAGTAACAGGAGAGAGAGGACTCAAATCTTAAATTATTCATTGGTGTGATATTAACTGGCTGGAGCATTTATTACAGATCTGCAACTGAGCGCTTGCTAACTATAATAAACCCTGCGCTGCTATTAAAGCAAAATTAGCTGCGAGCGCTGGACAAAAATCAGTAGTATTTATTCATAACTAGCATCTATAACATACCACTGCTGAAAATAACTAACGCAAACCAACAAAATATAACCAGTGTCTCCTTTCTAAATTTGACCCCACAACAGGAAGGCCAAGCATAAAAATCGGTTATGATCTAACTGCGCATGGGTTTGCTAAAAGTTACATTCTCTTGGAGATCCAAGGCTGGCTTGAATCAAAAGCAGGACCTTTTGAATGTAGCCCCACAGTTGCACTGATCTACTAAAATGCTCACCAAATCCCAACATTGTATGCCTTCGGGAGACATTATAGTACTCTACATGAAGTCTGCTGACATCATATTTAAAGACTATCTTCACTAGGTAACTAGGACTATCACTTCACTGTTCATTCCAGATGATCAGTGCTTTCAATGGAAGTACAGGACCTGAGTGTTTTGAATTCTGGATATTTTTGGATTTTGGAACCTGTATTTATATGCCTATCCATAATGAAATATTGTGGAGAAAGAATCCAAGTCTAAATGCAAGATTCATGTTCGATTAAATAAATCTTCCCACAGAAACTTATAAGTAAAAATAAAAATAATATAAATTAAATCCTTGATACATCGATGTGAAATTATACTGAAACATATATGAGTATATTGCACTAATCTACATTAATCTGTTATACAGGCAAGAATTACCTCGTACTCCTTGTTGAAATCAGTAATTTCCCAGTAATCATTGGGGATTCCCATCCTCTGGTAATCGACTTTGACATCTATCAAGTTCCAGCCTGCTTCCCGATTGTCTTTGGGCATTTTGGGATTGTAAGAGAATGCATAAAGCTCCTCAGGTTTCACTGAAACACAAAAGGACCCATTTTAAGGGGGTTTGGGGGGCAGGGGACAGATCTTAGCATCCAATTCATGCCAGAATCTTTAGGAAAAATCAGAAATGCACAAGCAAAAGGTAGAATTAGGAGCTGCCTTTCTTACATTTCTATTTGATCCTAATGTATAGGCATTCTAACAACTTGTCTTTTAACAATTTGTTCTTCGTATGTGGACTCTTGTTTGCTTTGGCCTCTGAAGGGGCCTTGGCCCCTGCAGCTGCTGAGAGGCCACGATCCAACTGCCAGGGCTGTGGTTTCTGTGGGAGAAAGAAGCATCCAAGCATCATGCCCAGGGCTCAGCGCATAGTGAGAGGCCTTCCTTTTATTCCAGATGCCACTGCTCTGGCTTTCCAGGGAGAGAAGAGCAGCCAGGCACAGTTCCATCATGCCTGGGCCACAGCAGTTCATGAAAGGCCCTCCTTCTAAGTTCCAACTACCATTACTATGGACTCTGCTGGACTTAGGATAGCATCACGCTATACTGTTACAGTGCTGTTATTCCACTTTAAATGTTATGGCTGCCGCCTATGAAATCCTGGGGTTTGCAATTTAAGAAGGGGCATTTAGGATTCTGGTGCAGTGGTTTGGGCATTGGACCGTGACTCTGGAGACCAGAGTTCAAACCCTGACTTGACCATGGAAATCACGCTATTTCAGCCTCAGAGGATAGCAATGGCAAAACCTCTCTGAAGACACTTGCCAAGAAAACCCCATGATAGAGTCATCTTAGGGTCACCATAAGTCAGAAATAACTGGAAGGCAAACAACATACACATATTTAGCATTCTCAGCCAGAGATCTTTTAGGCCTTGCTAAACTATCAACCCCAGAATCCCACAGGAGGCAGCCATAGCAGTAAAAGTGCAATAACAGCATTATAACAGTGTAGCATGACATTACCCTTAATCCTGTCTCCCACTGTCATTCCCTTTCCCTTACGTTCCGTGTTTTATTTAGGCTGTAAGCTTGAGGGCAGAGAACTGTCAAATTAATGATGTTTAAGCCACCCTGAGACACTTCTTATCTGAAGGGCAGTGTATAATTATGCTCAATATATCAATAATGTTGCTGAGCCATGAAAATACATTCTCAAGCTATTTGCCCACCAGACGTTTACTAGTGTCCCATCATAGCTAATCCACACAGGCCTATGGGAAGTTATATTGTCACTAAAGGAAAGAGAACCAACATTTTACAAAGCTTCTCTGCCTAGTCATTTGAACTTAATGTTACCAGGCTTCAGTGAAGGAGCTGTTTGCAATCTCTTCTCCAGGGACACTTGTCCTTCCTCTTAGGAATAGGGCTCATTATCTACAACTTGTAATAAAAAACAATGTGGCTGTTAACTAATATAACCCCCAAAATGGAATATACCACATTTCCACTCATCTCCTCCGAGGCTAGAACTTTTTGTAGCGATGTTCTCAGATTCATTGGCAAAAGGATGGTTCCTTATGTTGAGACCAACTCCTCTCCATCCTTCTCTGCTCTCTGCCTTCCCAGCTTTCTCCTTTCTCACATGCAAATCCAATCAATAACTCATCCAGCCGTCTCTCAAGGCAATGGGCTCCTGAGAGAGACAGATTGGGCTCTGCCAGCATCTGATAAAATAGCCTGATTTACCAAACAGGTAATTTTCAACTGTCAGTCACGCACTAGGAAATAATGAGTAATTATATGCTTTCTGCCTGTGAAGGAACAGAACCAGAACAAAACTAGGAGATCTCTGGCAGGAGTAGAGGCTAGGCCACTAAAAAATTCACGGAGGGACAAGTGCCTTTCAACACTTGGTCATGAGAGGTACTCTGACCTCACCAGTATTAGGCCTAAAGTGCAACATTTAGGCAGGGGGCTGGATAAGACGGCCCTTCCAGCCCCTTCCAACTCTTACGATTCTATGATTCCTAACCAGCATGAGCAATGGAGTCAGAGTTAAGTGCAAAAGAGAAAGGGAACTTTTCAAACGATATGGAAACATGCCATGTTTCACCGCTACCTGGCTGGCAGAGTTTCAGCAAGGAGGTGTACACTTCGTGGCAGTCCCTCTCTTGCCCGATAACAAAGTGAGCCACTCGGAAGTTCTTGCAATGGATTAGCAGCGGGCATCCAGATGCGGTCAGAGGCAACTTCTCCACAGCCGCAATGTGATGGTGAAGAATCTGTCAAAAACAGGAAGGGAGATAGATGATGAGGAGGCGATTCAGAGCTTTCTGCCTGTGAACGGCATGAATCTCTGGTGCCAAATAGGGGGAAGTGGTTTTCAAGCACTAAAGTCGAAAGAGGCCATTCACATGGAAACCAGCAACTGTTTGAATGTTTTAGAGTAACCAAACAGTCAGGACTTATTACTCAGACTTGCCTCTCAGTGTGAAAGATCTCGTAATTTGACTTCTAGGGAGTGAAAGCTTGCAGCTAGGCTACCAGAAGCCCCGGGCGTCCATATTGTTTTATTAAAGATGATTCATTTCATAAACGTGCATTAAAGCTGGGATGATGCAGAGGCTTTGAATCAGGCGTATCAACAGCCCCTTCCCCGGGGTAAATGTCTCCAGGCAGGGGTGCTTTATAGAAGCCGATTCCTTCTTTTTAATGTGAAGGTACAAATGACTAAGTGAGGGTTGTGTGGGCAGACAAGCTAGGAAGGAAATTTGCAGCCTGGCAATATCTCTTTTTCCCCCCCTGGGGGAAGGCTAATTTGCCAGGCTGTTTTAAAACTTTTCCCTTTTATGAAATGAAGTAAACCTAGTACAAAAATACTTATCCGTTGACCCGTGGATAAGCCAACTCCTCTAAAGAAACCTTGCTAAGAAAGCCCTACCAGAGGGTGGCCATGTTGGAGCCAGTGTGATGGTCTGTGTTGGACTAGGAGACCAGGGTTCAAATTTCTGCTCAGCCATGAAAAATCAGCAGGTGATTTTGGGCAAGTCCCACTCTCTCAACCTTAAGAGATGACCATGTCAAACCTCCTCTAAAGGATACTGGTCAAGAAAATCCATGACAAGAGTTGCTGCAAGTCAGTGTCAATGTGAAGACACATAACACACGCATGCACTTTGAACAGGACTAAAGAGAAGACATGAATGCCTCCATGTCCTATCTGTGGGTTATCTGGATGTATCTGGAAGACCACTGTTGAAAACAGGATACAGTACTTGATCCTTGAACCACTAGGGCTCTTCTTACCTCCTAATGTTCACTGTGCGCTTATCTGATAAAGCCCAAACACACCACTGCGTTTCATAGATTTCACAGAAATATGGAAGTCTCCACAGCCCTTATAATTTCACAAGATGTCCCCAGTTTATGTTTCTTTGTCACCAAACTAGTGCTACACTTGGACATTACCCATGTCTCCTTTCGGACTTCAGCTGAAGCATCAACATAGATCAGGTGAGTGGCGGTCAAGTACAACGTTCCATTTGCTGCCTTTCTGTTGGTGTAACGGTCTAGCAACTTGACATTTTCTACCTGTACATTAGAAACAGAAAGGGGGAAAAAAGAGAGAGGATGAATGAACTAGTGAGATCATATCTAACGGAGCTGTAATACAACACTGTACATTGTAATAAACTAATGTGAAAGTTATTTCAGCTGCTCAGATTGAGGCACAGTCTTTGAATTTAAAGGCATGTAAATTGCAATTTCTTGACTGGCTATTTGTGCAAACAACATTATTGTTAACGATTCAGCAAAACCCACAAGCAGCGATACCTTTATTGGACCAACTCCGAAGCATAATGTGCAAGCTTGCAAAGCTTCACTGGCTTCTTCATCAGGCAAAGATGTTAAAAATCACACAGGAGGAAAAGGATGATACTGTTAGAGAGTCATAGGCCTACCTTCTGTCTGAGATGTTGTCAATTAAGACAGTACTGAGGGATTTCAATGCTGGCAGAGACCACTCCTCTTATTGGCCACGTAAGGACTAGAGACAAAGAGTAATAAAGAAAAACTGGCTGTAAAATAAAAAGTAATTGCTGCTAATGGAGCTGAATTTTATTACCTACCTTTTATGGCTCTGTCTCTAGTCCTCAGCTGGCTAATAAGGGGGCTGGATAACTGGCTAACGCAACATGCATTTTTAATTGTTTCCAAGTAATGTATTAAAATCAATGTTTTAAGTGGATTTGTTTTGATTTGTTTGCTTGTTTCTTACTTTTTAAACTTGGGTACCATACACTGCTTTAGCTATTTAATTTTCAACTGTATATAATTATATTGTATGTAAAATGAATACATAAATCGACCGAGCAAAGCGACTTTAGATTTCCCTTGTGAGATAAACGTGGCCAAGCTCGTATGTTTTGAAATTTTAAATCCAGCAAGATGTGCTGGGCTCAGGTTTTGGCAGGAAAGAAGGAAGGAAGGAAGGAAGGAGAGGGAGGAAGAAAAAAGAACTGACATTTTAGTTCTTCTCTCTTTCGTGGTACGGGTTCAGTACAGAGCCTGACACGTTCCCAGCCTTTCTGCAAAGCTGAGAACCAGCAAAACAGGAAACCGAGGGAAGCGTTCGGCTCGTCGTGATACGGCAAGGAGGAGAGATCCAAAGTTCCCCCCCCAAAACCGAACGCCTGGTTATTATTCATTCACGCAGCTTCTGGTTTTCTGATCTGTAGCACTCGGATAAAAGGCAATGAAGTTCAAGAGCATTTGCATTTGGGTTCCTTGTTCTTCAAATAAGACTTCTGGTGCATAGATGAAAGCGATATAAACTTTTAGAAGTCACCAATCCTTTAAAGGAAAGTTACACGTTTAAATGCATTCATACAATAATATTCCATAATGGATTCTGAGACACAACAAGAATATCCCCATCGTGCCCTAAATGGAGACAAAACAGATCAAGCAAAAATGGTGCTTGCTACACGTCTCAACCTCCAACAACCAAGATCTTGAAGAATGCCTTTCATGCCAACCTCAGGCTTCCAGGAAAGAGAGAAACAGATGCAGCACAATGCTCAAATGAATGCCTTAATCATTAGAAAGTATTGAGTTCAAATCCTCTCCCTACCATGAATTCCCTGCTGACCTCCACATCTCTCAGAGGTCAAATAAATGATTTATTTCAGATGGCTTCTCTGAAGAACTGAATTTTAATGTTTTAAATCAGTGTTTGCAATGGCCTAAAGATAGCAAGGCAATCCACGAGATGCACGTTTAATACTCGAAAATTGCTGAATGGATGCCAAGGGGTGTTATAAAAACCCAGATAACGGAACATCCGATGCTAAAGACAGAATAGCTGGGCAGTTTGGACATTGGCTCCTCATCCTACAAAAAGCGATCCATGCATCATCCACAGTCCCGGCTCAGGGTAGGATTAGCATGTCAGCCTCATTAACCACAATGCATCCTTGTGGCTGCTGAAAGCACCAGACTAAACCAACATTTCACATTACGGAAGGGTTCAATGCAACTTCTTCATAGACAAAGCGAAAGGTCAGTCATCTAGAAAGGAACCGCATCCATTTCTCCAACAGGTTCTGATTTTGTCCCACGTTTCTCAAGCCATCGGAAAGTTGAAAAGGAATGAGAAACATACACAGAAATCCCAAACACCCTCACTTCTCATCACAGACTTTGCATGGATTTATTTTAAATCACCACTGAACACATTTATTTTAAATGATGGTAGGAACATTAACAACCTAAGATACACAGACGACACAATACTACTAGCAGAAACCAACAAGGACCTGGAACAATGACTGAAGAAGGTCAAGGAGGAAAGCGCCAAGGTAGTCTTAAAAACTAGGATTGGGAAGGGCAGTTAGGAAAGAACCGGACAAGATCCTAAAGTGAAAAGCCTATAACTCTGAAGACTAAAGTGAGAGTAGTTCAAGCCATCATATTTCCCATCACTATGTACAGATATGATAGTCAAATAGTGAAGAAGGCCGATAGAAGGAAAATCAACGCATTTGAGATGCAATGCTGGAGAAGATGGCCGAGGATCCCATGGATGGTCAAGAAGGCAAACAAATGGGTCCTTGAACAGATCAAGCCTGAACTTTCCCTGGAAGCCAAGATGATAGAGATGACATTGTCATACTTTGGGCACATCATGAGAAGGCAAGACTCAGTATTAAAGACAATAATGTTATTAGGAAAGGTAGAAGGTAGCAGAAAGAGAGAATAACTACATGCCAGATACTTAAGACTGGATGAGGGAGGACCCAGGAGACAAGATCTTATAACCGCAAATGGAGGACAAGGCCCTGCAAAATTGTGCAAAATGCAAATGGTGAATTTTAAATGATGGATTTTAAATGGGAATTGTTTTTATTTGTATGTCTTGTTTGTCTATAAACTGATGTGTGTTTCAACTGATGTTGTTTGTTAGCTGTTGTGGTTGTCCCTCATCTCGATCCACGGAGGTAAGAAAGAAAAAGAAGCACAACAAGAAGGACATTCAAGGAAAATGCAGAGAGATGTTGTAGCACCTTTGAGACTAACTGCAAGAAAGCAATTGGCAGCATGAGCTTTCATAGATCTCAGTCTACTTTCTCTGAGGTGTGATGTCTATGAAAGCTCATGCTGCCAATGTCTTTCTTTCAGTGAGTCTCAAAGGTGCTACAAGAGCTCTCTATGTACTGATTCTATAGACTAACATGGCTATATCTTTGAATTAAAAAAAAATGTAGGCGATTACAAAATAAGAGCCAAAATCACTAATATAAATGCAAACACAAGTTTCTCAGCCATGCTCAAAATGGAGGACATGCTGAAATTCCTCCTGGACAAAAGGCTGAAATTCAGGGGGGGCATTCACACTCAGTTTTTCGTCCCGATGAGATGCGGATCGCTACTCAGGGAAAAACCCAATATTGAATATTGCGGGTTAAGTGGGGTTTGGGGTACCTCCCCCTCCAAAAAAAAAGTGCACTAAGTGCATTTGGGGCAAGTGTGAACCCCAAGAAAATGACCCAGATCCATCCTGGATTGTTTTTGTAGTGTGAATAGCCTCTAGGACATGTTCTGGAAAAGGAGGACAGGGAATCTTGGAGAAGTCGCATCCACAGAGTCACCATGAGTCAAAGTCAGTGTGAGGGCAGTGAGCAAGCTTGGTTTTCTGCTGCTCCAGAGAACAGGACCTGGAGCAATGGATGCAAGCTACAGGAAAAGAGATCCCAGCTCAACATTAGGAGGAACTTCATGACAGTAAGGGCTGTTCAACAGTGGAACACACTCCTTCCCTGGAGTGTAGTGGAGTCTCCTTCCCTGGAGGTCTTTAAACAGAGGCTGGATGGCCATCTGTCAATGGGGATGCTTAGATTGAGAGTTCCTGCATGGCAGAAGAATGGGGTTGGACTGGATCAGGGCCCTTCTTGGGGTCTCTTCCAACTCTAGGATTCTATGATTCTATTCTAACAAGAGCAGCGACAACAAAGCTTTGTACCAAGCTGCTAGCAATGTTCCTTTATTTTCTTAGTAACTAATTTGCTCCAGCAACATTCATAAGCCCAAAGTGGCTCTGAGAGTTAATGATTCCCTGCGTAGGCATTCCACTTGGCTTTGGTTACTCTCTTCATCCCCATGAAAAGAAAGTACATAAAGCCAGCTAGATGTTCAGAATAGGCTTGAAATCTTTCCGCTTCAACTATTAGGAAAGAAAATCCCCCTCAAAAGCCGAGCTGAGCTCTACTTTGAAGATAAATCAGCAATAAAGCAACAGGTGAGGGCTGTAAATTCCAGCATAACACAGTCATTTCTCAAGGCGGACGATTACCCTTCGTGGATGTAATATTTACACAACAGGAGTAAGATAAGAGTAGACAAACAAAACCTCCGGGGTGTCACTGGCTTCGGAGTGAAAGGATATAATGGAAATATTGGCAGCGATAGATCAGAAAATAATAAGGCTGTGTCTGAGCCAGAAATGGTGCAATCGCTGGCGTTTTAAGACTTCGTCTGGTACCAAAAAGTGACACACATCACTGCTGTAAGTTAAGATTTATGATGGTAAATGATGCAGCTGGTGGGAAGTCGAAGGCTTTCATGGTCGGCATCCATAGTTTTGATGGGTTTTGGGGAGCTATGAGGCCGTGTCCTGTGGCTTTGGCATCTTCAGAGAATGCTAACATGGAAGGGAGTGGGATATATATATATATATATATATGCTGTTGGTTGAGAGGAAGTAGTTTACATGTTTATCTGTATATCGTTCTGTTGTTGAATGGCAAGACCTCTCAGGGGGTCTATTTCATTCATGACCTGTTGTCTCCTGGGAAACCCCCTGACCCTGGGTGGTTTTCATTTGCATTTGCTGGGTCTGGACTGGCAGACAAACCTTGTTTACTTTCAGGGTTTCTTCTTTCCTGTTGACATTCTGCGGGTGTTTGTGGATTTCCATGGCTTACCTGAGCATCCTGACCCGATAGTTGTTGGCAGGGTCCAGAATTTCAGTGTTTCCAAGCACCATTTTAGGGCCAAGGTGGTTTAAAATGTGTTTGGCTACTGCTGACTTTTCTGGCCGACCCAGTCTGCGCTGTCTCTTGTATTCCTTGATTCGCGTTTGGACGTCTGGTGGTCCCTATGTAGACTTGTTCGCTGAGCGCAGCGTTTGCTGGATTTTCTGGATCGGTTTGTAAACCATTTGGAGGCTGTGTTTCCTCACCGGTTTCCCTATTACGTCTGCGACTCCTTTGATGAATGAATGGATACCTTCCCTCTGGGATTGAATGCTGTGCTCAGCGAAGGATGAGAGAGACTCCAGACAAGTCTACATAGGGGCCACCAAACACAGCATCCAAAAGTGAATCAAGGGACAAGGGAGGCCTTGCAGACAGAAAATCATCCGTAGCAGAAGATGTTATAAACCATCCTGGGCTTAAAATGCTGAAATTCGGTTTGGCTGCCAGTCCTGAAAAACGCCAAAACCAAGATGCGAATGAGGAACCACCCAGAGTCAGTGCTTTCCCCCCCGTAGGCAATGGATCATTAAGCATCCCACCTGGAATAATACTGTGTCCAGTTCTGGGCCCCACAATTCAAAAAGGACGTTGAGAAACTGGAGCCATGTGTCCAAAGGAGGGAGAACAAAATGGTGAAGGGTCTGGAAACCATGAAGCCCTTTGAGAAGAGACTCAGGGAGCTGGGGGTGTTTAGCCTGAAGAAGAGAAGGTTAAGGGGTGACATGAGAGCCCTGTTTAAATACTTGAAGGGATGTCATGTTGAGGAGGGAGCAAGCTTGCTTTCTGCTGCTCCAGAGACTAGGACCCAATGGAGCAATGGATGCAAAGTATAGGAAAAGAGATTCCAGCCCAACATCAGGAGGACCTTCCTGAGAGTAAGGGCTGTTTGACAGTGGAAGACACTCCTTCCTTGGAGGTCTTGAAGCAGAGGCTGGGATGCTTGGACTGAGAGTTCCTGCATGGCAGAAGAAGGGGGTTGGACTGGATCAGGGCCCTTCTTGGGGCCTCTATAATGATTCCATAAGTAAAGGACACCTTGCCATTCAACATCAGAGCAATGCACAGCTGAACAGGATGCATAGTCTATACCCCGCTCTCTTCCATGGCAGCGTTCTCTGAAGATGCCAAAGCCACGGCTGCCGGAGAAGCCCCCCCAAAACATGGCCAGAGAGACCCCTGACCCACAAGTCCCTGCAAATCCCAGGACTAAATGTACATTGAGCCCTTAAAGCGGCGTCGAACTGCATTAATTCCACAGTGCAGATGCACCTGAGGGATTCCTATGGAACCCTGGGAGCTGTAGTTTTCTGGGGCACCGCAGACAGAGAGGCTCAATACCTCACCCCAAAACTACAAATCCCAGCATTGAACAGCCGTGGAGCCATAATGGCGGTTAAAAAGCGGGGCCAAGCCTCGTTAATTCCGCCCCCAAGGCGCTCTGCCCATGCTCAGAGGCCCCTTCGTCGCCTACCTTGGGAGTGGTGATGTGCTCCATGACCGCTTGCTTCTCTTCCCTCGCTTCAGCCGGGCAGGCCTCGCTCCCGCCCCGACTTCGACGCCAAGCCTCGCGAGAACAGCTCGCGTTCAAGTACGGAGATCCCGCACCTGCGCAGAGGGAGGACGTGAAGCTTCAGGCGCCATGCTGAATGAGGGCACTTTTTGCCCTTACTCGCCCTGAGAATGGGAGGATACTGCTGCAATTTGCAAAGGCTGCATCGTTGTTATTGTTTTATTTACTTATTGTGTTTATACCCCGCTCTTCAGCCAGAAAGGCTCTCATCATCATCATCATCATCATCATTTTATTATTTTTTATAATAATAATAATAATAATAAATAAAAGCATAATAATAATAATAATAATAATAATAATAATAATATGATGATGATGATGATGATGATGATGATGAGAGGCTGTCTGGCTGAAGATCCCATTCTTTAACCAGAAAAGATATCATTATCACCATCATCATCATCATCATCTTATTATTATTATTATTATCATCATCATTAGGGGGATATAAGATAATAATAATAATAATAATAATATAAAATAAAAGCATGATGATGATGATGATGATGATAGCCTTTCTGGCTGAAGACTTATTATTATTATTATTATTATTATTATTATTTTATATTATTATTATTTTCTTATATCCTGCCTGATGATGACATAAATAAATAATAAATAATAATACAAAATAAAAATATAGTAATAATAATAATAATGAGAGTCTTCAGTCACAAAGGCTATCGTCATCATCATCGTCACCATCAAGCGGGATATAAGAAAATATAATAACAATAATATAAAAATATAATGAGGATGATGATGATGATGATGATGATGATAAGAGCCTTTCTGGCTGATGACCCGCTCTTCAACCAGAAAGGCTATCATCGTCATCATCAGCCAGTTCATCAGTTCAAACCGATTTGCGATCCAGTTTAAAAGGTAGTGGGAATGAGGCCTTAAGCAGTCTCAAACTGGATTACAGTATTTCCGCAGTTGTTTTGGACCCTTGAGAAGGTCAGGGAGGTGGGGATGATGGGAGAGGGCCTCCTTGGGAGGAGAGTGAGCTTGGGTGGGCTTGGATCGGGGCCAGAAGGCCAGCTGAGGCCACTTCTCTTCCCAGCTTCCTTAAGGCCAGAGTGAACTATAAAGCCCACAAGGCAAGGTTTGCATTTGTATGTAGGTCATATTCTGGGCTTAGAGAGATTGCATTGAAGGAGAAGTTTGGAGCAAGAGGAGCGTCTTTGACAGCTTGCAGCCATGCATGTCCTGGAATGGGCTTGGGCACTGTTGCTGCTGCATTACGCTTGGGGCAACAACAACAGTGATCAAGACCAAGACGACCCCCTTTTTTGGGCGGAGGGCGAATGGTGCCGGACCTGGGCTCACCCCAGTTGGGTCTTCTGGTGCCCCAGGTATCTTGACCAGCCGGGCAACGTCTTCTGTTGCGGGACTTGCAACCTCCCTTATTGTTGCTCTGAGCCGGAGGATCGCCTCAACCAGCAAGGATGCTTGTCTCCGGTCCCTACGAGCATTGGACCCATGCAAAACCCCCGGAACAACCCTCCACCAGCACCTGGGAAGACCTCTTACAGTAAGACAAGGCTGGGGAGCTGGGCTTGGCTTTGCAACTCAACAACTTGTTTCCTTTGCTGGGCTCAGTTTAGTGTATACAGACTAACCAGGGCCTCTTTCAAACTTGTGTCTTGGGGTTTGCTTTGCAAGATTTGGCCTGAGAGGCTGAGAGAGTGTGCCTTGCCTAAGGTCACCCAGTGGGTTTCTATGGCTGAGCAGGGATTCGAACCCTGGTCTCCAGAGTTAGCCTAGTTGTTTTTATATTGCAAGAATAAGTAATGCAACACATTTTAAAGTTATCTTTCTCAAACACCTGGCATCACGATCAAATCACATCTGGGCTGCTTCTACACTGCAGAAGTAATGCAGTTTGACACCACTTTTACTGACATGGCTCCATGCTATGGGATCCTGGGATTTGTAGTTTTGCAAGATATGTGAGAGCTCTGGTGCCACAGCAAACTGTTTTGCAGGGACCTATCCCTATGCTTTCTTAGTTGTTTCTGCCTTTGGCACTACATTTTCTGTTACAGAAGGGATTAGCAGGAACACAATTACTTCTCTTAGGTCGGCCTATGTTTAGTATTCTCTGATAGAGAGTTCTAGTGCCTCACCAAACTACAAATCCCACCATTGCATAGGACACAGACAAGACAGTCGAAGTGGCATCTGAAGTGGCATCAGAACATTATATGTGTGCAATGTGGAAGGGGACAAAGAGACCATGGTGGAGCTTTGGGGATTTCCATGACCAGAAATGACTGCTCTGTTCTCTCTTTCCAGGCTTGACAATCTTTTTCTCCTTCGTTTCATTTCTTCTGGGCATCACTTTTCTTCTCGTCGTCCGTCATTGCAAGGAGAAATACGGCCCTCGGCTGAGATCCTTCTGGCACAGCAACATGGTCCAGGTCTGGAACCGGAACCGGAACCAGAACCAAGACGAGCCTCGAGAAATGTTCCAGACAGGGATATATCATCTTCCAACTGTGCCTGAGCCTATTCCTGACCCTTTTCTGCGCCCGCTTCCTCCCAACGTTACCATCATGCCTCCAAACGCAGCCAGACCTCAAGAGAAGTGGGCCTTTTCCCCTTCGGCGCTGGCAGACCTCTTGCAATCTGCAAGTTTTGGGAACATGGAGGGCGAAGGTGCCTCTGGGTCTCTGGTGCACAGACATGTCCCTAGCCAGGCTTCGGATACTCCCTCCGAGAAGGAAACCTCATTATAGTCCTGCAATTTCTATTCTCTTTATACTTATATTTTCTTTAGGATCTTTCTACAAAAGTCAAATGCCCCACTGGAGAGCCACAGGCTCATTTCTCTCTCTCTTTAGGATCCACAAAATTCATCAACCAATTTCTGGGGACACTTTTTAAAATGATATTTTAGAACTAGATTGACTACTTGTCTCACATATTGAGCACTACAGCTCTATACAGCTACAACTTGCATTTTGCTTTTTCTCTGGGGTGGCATTCGTGTGCATTCATGGCATGATTTGTATTGAGCTCCAAATGCTGGGGTGTGTCTTACGCTACAAAACGATTGCAGTTTACACCACTTTTCCTGTCACGGCTCCATCCCATGGGATCCTGGGATGTGTAGGCTGGGGAAGTACTTAGAGAGTTTTAACCGAGTTTAGACCTCACAAGTAGAGACTTCTCCAAATCGCAGATCCCAGGATTTCTTAGGATAATGTCATGGCAGTTAAAAGCAGAATCAAGTGACCATACAATTGCGCACCTCTGGAGCTGGAATGGAGAAACAGCTATAGCCAAAGGCCAGACTTTCCTTGATGTCTCAAACTAGGCCTCTCCTCCCAATTATAACTGAGTAGGAAGATGAGGAAGACGACGGAAAGTACCAACCCTGGCTCCCAAAGCCAACATATCTGAAGGGGAAAGGTCTGCAACTGCAACTCTGGATAGGTAAAGCATTGGTATCTTAATCCTCCAAGGTTATACTCTGTGACCAATGAGGAAAGCTTTGTCTGTGTGGCTGTTCCTATGTGAGCATTAATTTCTGTTTGGATATAACCCAAAGTCTACTTACTATGGGTGCAAATGCACTATATGTCGCCCCAAGCCTTTTAAAATTTGAGATTTCTATGATGCCCGCTTCCTTTAGGAAAATTTCTCTTGAGGATGCTCAGAGCTGTTTTTAGCACAAATTCTTGCCATGTTCATGCTTGTAAATGTGTGTAACTAATAAAAGTTAGATAACAGGTTAAGACTGGCCTCTGTTGAAGTTGTCTGTTCAGATGAAGTTCTGCAGGAGTGGATCCTCGGTGTGCTAAGTGCTCAGTGAACAGCTGCTTCTTGTAACTTTTCTATCTTGATCAATATTTGGAGAGTTGTTGGTTTCCCTTAAGAGCCCACATAGCATAGTGGTTTGAACATTGGACTACAACACTGAAGACCAAGGTTCAAATCCCCACTTGGCCATGGAAACCCATGGGCAAGTCACACTCTCTCAGCTTCAGAGGAACGCAAAGGCAATCTGAACAAATATTGCCAAGAAAGAAAGTCCCATGATATGTTCACCTTATGGTCGCCATAAGTCAGAATTGACCTGAAGACGCACAATAAATTTAACCACTTAGACAGTGGTTCCCAAACTTTAGTCCTGCAGATGTTTGGGACTTCAGCTCCCAGAATTCCTGACAGATGGCCAAGCTGATTGGGGCTTTTGGGAGCTGAAGTCCAAAACATTTGGAGGACCAAGGTTTGGAAATCACTGCGCTTAGAAGTGAAAGAGCCCCTGAGTATGCCTCGTAAAGATGTCGTTACAGAACACAAAGAGACAAGGCCATTTAATAGATGGATCTATTGAGGTCCCATCAGGCAAAGGCAAGAATGATGGGAGAGGCAACCCTGTCTTGGAGCTTCCACAGACTTGAAGCGGGGCCAGGCCAGCTGAGGTCCAATGCCCATCATCCCCTTCCCAAGGTGAAACTCTTAGGATATAAAGGCAAGACGGGAGAGGGTTTGCAGCTGTGGTCTGTTGTAAAATGTCTGTTTGATCACCGAAAGTGCCCTTACTTCTTGAGTAGGCATTAGAAAGCCATTATAGAAATCAGGGCTCCAAGGAGTTAGGGCCATTTTAAAGGTAGAATTTGGAGACCTAGACATTTTGTTCTGGAACATATCAAAGCCAATAACATCCAAAACTCACCAAACCATGATACATTTATTAGATCTACCAAAATGCACTATGTACATTTTGCAAGCTTTTGGAGAGCTACTGGATTCTTCATCAGGTTTAAAAACCATACAGGAGGGGGGGGAAGGAAGATGTTAGTCCTAGGCCTGTGTTTTGTTCTCAGTCTAGAGGGTATGGAGGGATATATCTTGCAAGCTTGCACCTCCTCCTGGCCTTGTGGCTCCTGGTTGATTCTCAAAATCCAAGAAATTTAGCATCCATTTGCAACACAAAAAAAAGATACTGCCTTTGCAATCCAATACATCTCCATCCTTTGTGAGGCCACAGGTCCCTTTGCAGGCGGAGGACACTGAATTTCTCAAGAAGCCTGCATGCAGGATGAAGAAGCCAGTGGAGCTTCAAAAGCTTTCAACATTGTATACTGTGCATTTTGGTCTACAACATTGTATTTTGTGCATATTTGGACATTATTGGATTTGCTATATTGCCAACGCGGCTACCCCTGGATGTTTTCTGGGATATCTCAGTCTGCAAAGGGATCTTGCAGCACCCTTTGAAGCTAACTCTGCAAAAGTAGTGGCAGCATCAGCTTCCGTACTTCCTCTGATGCATGGAGCGAACATCTGAGGAGGTAGATCTAAGTCTATGAAAGCTCTTGCTATTACTGTACAACGTCTTTTGCACACTTGGTCTCAAAGGTGCCGCACGATCCCTTTTGCATACATTGAAAGGCCGGGGGAAGTGAGGATGATGGGAGAGGTCAATCCTAGCTGGAGAGGCGAGGATGGTGGGAGAGGTCCCTCTTGGGGCTGGGATTGGGACCAATAGCCCAGCTGAGGCCAATTCCCTCCTGGGCCTCGTCTTGGTCCTTAATGAGCTACAAAGCCCAGAAAGGAAGGCTGGCAGTTGCAGGGCGTGTGGCCAGGTTCTTGGAGTGTTTTGGAAGTGAAGAAAAGACCATGGTCCCCTTGGGCTGGGCTCTGCTCCTACTCCTTTCTGGTACCAAGGAGGAGGACAAGGACTATGACCTCTTGCCTTGGAGGGATGGAGAGCTCTGCCGGAGCTGGGAGGGCCCTGACAAGCTCTTCTGGTGCCCAAGGAGACGGGACGGCATAGAGGCCAAGTTCTGCTGCGGGAATTGTAGTTTACCCTACTGTTGCTCCTCAGAGGACGACCGCCTGGACCCCCAGCAATGCCCCCAGGAAGGGCCCACCTCCCAGCCTCCACAACAGCATTCAGGTCAGGATCAGGTTCAGGCCCATCCCTAGCCTTGCAAAGAGACCTTATTTTGCGAAGTTGAAGGCTTTCATGGCCAGCATCCATAGTATTTCGTGGGTTTTCCGGGGCTATGTGGCCATGTTCTAGAAAAGTTTATTCCTGATGTTTTGCCAGCATCTGCAACTGGCATCTTCAGAGAATAATTGTTATTTTCCACCTGGACCTCCTGATTTCTTTCTGTGGTTGGAGAGGTTACTTGGGGGGGGGGGCTTCTTTGTTGGGCACCTTCAAGTCGTTTTCCAATTGTGGCTACCCTAAAGTGATCCTATCATGGGGTTTTCTAGGCAAGCTTTGTTCAGAGAAGGTTTGCCATGGCCTTCCCCTGAGGATGAGAGAGTGTGACTTGCCCAAAGTCACCCAGTGGGTTTCATGGCCGAGCAGCAAATCTAACCCTGCTCTCCCAGGAACTAGGAGTCCCAGAGCTCCCTCACTTTGGTTGATGGATTCTGGGAATTGTATTGAATTTAGCTCCCTCCTTGTCTTGCTCCACCTTCAGCAGAGCTTAGAGAAGGCACACTCTCTCAGCCTCAGAGGAAAGCCATAACAAGCCTCCTCTGCACCAATCCTGCCAAGAAAACCCTGTGATAGGTTCACCAAGTCAGAAAGGACTTGAAGGTGCAGCACAACAGCAGAGGTTGAGGTGGGGAGGTGGGCTGCTCCTATAGGAAAAGCAAAAGGAACAGGAGGATGGGGGGATTTGGGGTCTTTGCTAACCCTGGCCTTGTCTCCTATCTTCAGACTTGTGGCTGGTGAGTTTGTTTATCATCCTGACCGCTGCCACTGTCCTAGTTTGCATGGTTTGTCTCTACTGCTTCTGGAACCGAGGAGGAGCCTTCAGGACTGCAGATGTGGTTGCCTACATCAACCAGGGTTGGATACGGTTGAGAGGTGTCTACCGCCGTCCTCCTTCCTCCCCATCGCTCATCCTGGACTGTTCGTATGATGTCCTACCACCATTGTATTCAGACAGTCCACTGCCGTCGTTTGCAGAGGAAGACTCCCCAAGAACCTGGGAGGAACCTGTCCCTTCACCCAAAGAGTACATCTGCCTTGGGAATCCCGAAAATCCAGGAGGTGAAGCTGGCGCTGGGTCCTTGGTGCATAGAAACGTTCCCATCCAAGTTTTAGATTCTTCCTTGGAAGCAGAATCGTCGGTGTAAGCGAACAGTCAGTAGACCAGGGATGTACAGAAACACTAAGACTTTCCAAAACCTGCAAACGGTGGCATCCCATGTACTTTCTTTTTTTAGCATTGAGGATCTGAATCAACCAGCAATGTCACTTTTAAGAGTATATCCACGCTACACGTCGACAGCAATTCGGCACTGCTTTGACTATTAGGCCTCATGGGATTTGTAGTTTGGTGTTGAGGACTCTTCTGGACAGTTACAAGTCCAGTGGTTCTTTCTCCAAATGCTTTGAACTCCCAGAGATCTCATGGTTGCGGAAGGACTAAAAGTTTGAGAATCATTGTTCTGCGCCACTCTCCTGAAGTGCAGTAGTAAGTCTCTCACCATACTACAAATCCCAGAAATCTATAAGTCTGTAGCAGTCAAAGTGATAGCAGACCATCATAGCTCTGTAGTGTAAACACAGAGTGTGTGTTGCATCCCGCTCAACATATGAACTCTGTTTCAGGCTTGATCCTCACAAACTGTGACAGTCCACAACCTAATGCTGTCCATATATATATATATATATATATATATATATATATATATATATGACCGCCATTGCCATCTTCTCTGACCACTCTCCATGCTGGCAGTGGCTGATGGGAGCTGCGGATTCAAAACATCTGGAGGACACTATGATGGGAAAGCCTGATAGAAACATTCCTTGAGGACCATTGTCACTCAGTGTTTGCTTGCAAGATGGCTGTTTATGCATCATTGTTTTTAAGACAGGGACTGCCTCATGGAGCGATAGGGGTTTTTCCTCTCTTCCCAGTTGGCCACTGAAATCCAGTTCTCAGGACTGTCCTTGATAATGCCTCTCTTTGTTGGTTTTGGGGTCTACCTGGCACGAGTTATTTGGAGCTTTATCCCTAAAACGTGACACGTAAAAGGACCTGTCTAAGACTGAACTAAAAATGCTCCATGCCTAAATCAGGGGCAGAAAACTGTGGCCCTCCAGATGATCCTGGATTGCAACTCCCAGTTTTTGGGCAAGCTGACCAGGCTGCTGGGAGCTGAAGTCCAAAAACATCTGCAAGGCCACATGACTCCCATCCCTTCTCTAAAGACAGATAGTATTGTGTCCACAATGCTGGTAAAAGAGGAGGAATCATGTGCAAACGGTTTCCAAAGGCATGGAGCAACTACCTTAGACTTTCCTTGGATGGGCAGATCTGCCTTTTCATGGATCTGAACAGCTCTCTTCCAACTCTTTTTTAAACTTCAAATTTGTACGATTGATTCTCTGTGTTACCCCAAAAACATGAAGCAGCCCAGGGGCAATGTGTGCCTCCTGGAAGGAATGCTTTTCGGGGTGTCCAGAATTGTTTTTAGCTTGCATTTTGACATGTGTCGACAGTTCGTGCTTTTAAAATCTATGTATTGAATTAATAAAAACTGAGATTGGGTTTCCTTGACAAGGTTTGGTTCATCTTTGAATGGGATTGAGGTGTGGAATTGTACCAAGAGGGTAAGTAGTTAAAGATGATGGCTGATGGGAGGTCCAAAGTCTGCAAACAGTGCTCTTAAGGCTGAGCATGTTTCAGAGGAGCACTGACTAATGCTCTCCTGTGAGATCATAGGAAGCAAGGGAAGTGGTGGAAGAAACACAATGTTGGGTCTGGATCATGGTGAAGAATCTCTGTTCACAAGTGGAGACACTTCTGGAAAAGGTCCACAGGCCTTCAGCCAAGTTCAGTTTCCTTTGGGCACCCAGAAAACAATGGGAAGCAGCAGTGGCTCAGGTTAATGGTGAATCTATAATAGCAACAAAAAGGTATTGTACCTAACGTGGTTTCAACAAGAATGGAAAAAAGGAGTTAGGTATTTGTAAAAAGTAACTATGGCAAGGATATCGAAAATGTACTGTATATCTAAGATTCAAATTGCAATAAAACAATCACACACCACGAACGCTACACTTTCCACAGAAACATAAAATGCATGTCATCGAAACCAAAGTCCAATACTCATTGGAATTAATAATTATCAGTTTCTGCAACTCTGCAAGTCCTGAAAATGCATTTTATGTGTCTATGGAAAGTTTAGCGTTCATGCTGTATGGTTGTTTTATTGCAATTTGAATATTAGATTTGCATTTTTGATATCCTTGTCATAGTTTGTAATACTTTTTGCAAATACCTAACTCTTTCCCCCCATTCTTGATGGTGAACCTATATCCCAGGTTTTGGCCAGCTTGAAAGGAGCTTCCCAAAGCTGCCAGGTCTATTCAGGAATAGACTTCAGTACTCTGGAGAGGTCCTTTAAAGCCCAAGTGAAAAACCTATATATTCACAATAGATCTATATATTGACAACTGCATTGGCATGAGAGCAACCAGCCACTGGTGCTAAAAAAAGGCATATCCAAGGGAAGTATTTATGTGGTCTAAATCCTGTTCTAAGTCTTGACTTGGATAGATTGACTGAATCAATGGGCTTTACCATTGTCCAAGAGCTGATTGAAAGGATCTACTTGGAAGTAACCAACAAGATCCCAACCACAGACTCCTGATCTCTGATGGGAATCTTCTGGTCAGGGTTGTTTCTGGATGAAATCATCATCAGCTGATCTGCTCAGGTCTTGCAAATTCAGAGCAATCATGGTGACTTCCATGATGGAGTCAATGTACTTATGGTGGAGTTTTTCCTCTCTTCTTACCACTTTCCAAGCAGCATTTGTCCCATCATCTCATGACATGTCCAAAGGACAACAGACTAGTTCCAATCATGAAACTGGGGTCTCCCTGGATCTTTCTTTGGCTGCATCCGCACTGCAGAAATAGTCCAGGTTGACACCACTTTAACTGCCCTGGCTCAGTGCTATGAAATTCTGGGAATGGGAGTCCCTTATGGCACCAGAGCTCTCTCTGAAAGAGAAAGCTCAATGTCACACAAAACTACACTTCCCAGAATTCCAAACCTTTGAGCCAGGGCAATTAAAGTGGTGTCGACCTGGATTATTCCTGCAGTGTGAATGAAGCCTTTCTTTCCTGCTTTCCTTCCAAGCATAGTTCCAGCCATGAAACTCAGGGTCACCAGGAAGCTGCTTCTCTCCCTTTTTTCCCTTCCTTCCAGCAGAGTTCATGACTATATATTGAGTCATATTGAGGCTCCATCCTCAATATGACTATATATATAACTATATAGAGAGATTTAAATCTATATACTGTATTGAAATCTATCTAGTGAGTCCTATTGAGGCTCCATTCTCTCTCTCTCTACACACACACTCTCTCTCTACACACACACACACACACACACACACATATATCTCCATATGACTATATTTACATATTGAAGATGGAGCAAGCTTGTTTCTCTCTCTCTCTCTAGATATATATGGATGGAAGTACAGTATATGTATATAGATATAGATATTTCTCTCTAGATATATAAACTCATACTGCAGTGTGTGTGTGTGTGTGTGTGTATGGGTCCGTGGCCAGACAGGAGGGTGCTGGTCTGGAGAGGAGAGAGAGAAAGGGGTCTGGGCATGACCAGGGATCGGGGCCATTACTTCTGCAGCCTCTTGGAGGAGGAAAGGCTCTCCATCCCCTGATAAAGGCAGGTCAGAATTGGGCTGGGAGCTCCTTCCTTCCTTCCTTGGTGTGCTTTTAGTTCCAGCTGCCTTGTCCTACGGGTCGGATTGCCTTTGGAGCAGTCTTGGAGGGCTCCCAATGAGGCCAGTGTCTTCCAGCCTGAGAGGAGGACCCCCTCTGTGCTTCCTCTTGGCCTTCTCTGTGCTTCCTCTTGGCCTTCTCCTCCAGGGCAGGACGGAGCCTGGCCCATCTTGCCTGGAGTCCTGCCAAGGCAGGCCCTGTGGAGAGAGCCCTTTGGACCCAGGGCCATGCCAACAGGAGGAGGAGACCACCTTGCCTTCCTCTGGCCCCCGGGGTGAGCAGCTTTCACTTGGAGGGTTTATAGTAGGGTGCATCTGCACTTGAGAAGTATTGCAGCTTGACGCCACTTTGGCTGCCACGGTTACATCCCATGCGATCCTGGGATGTATGTAGAGAGATCTTGTAGCACCTTTGAGACTACCTGCAACAAAGAGGTTGGCTTGCTTTTCCTCCCACTTTCCCCCTTTGTCCACAGCCTACTTCAGTTGGTGCAAACTGAGCAGAAAGTGCCAAAGTAGCTTGTGCAATATGGAGAGAAAGAATCTAGCTATTCCCAGAAGCTTGGGCAAAAACAAACTGCTGCAACCTCTCCTAGCTTAGGAGTTTGTCTTCTCTAATAACCTTGGCCATCTTGACCCCATTCCGATGTGGTTTGGCCATGTGGGTCCTGGTTTACATCTGTGAAATGTTGGTGGATATGTAATAATAATCATGAAGGACAGAGTGGTGTAGTGGTTTGGGTGCTAGGCTACGATTCTGGAGATCAGGGGGTTGGTTCCTTTTTCAACCATGGAAGCCCATGGGGGTGACCTCAACTGAGTAATATGCTCTCATCCCCAGATAACTTCATGATCCATGGAGAGAGGCAGATAAGAGGAGATGATGATGATGATGATAGGTTAGCCTTAGGGTTACCACAAGTCAGAAATGACTTGAAGGCACACAACAAGAAGAACATATCCTAATGCGTGGCTTTGGTTTTCTTCTCTTTCTAGATAATTGGCGCACAGTCTTGGTTTTCATCATCATAGCAAGCATTGCGCTCATCTCTGTGGGGATCTTCTTCTTCTATGCCCAAATCCGAACCTGTCTGAGATCCTGCCTCCAGCAGCAGCAGCAGGTCCTGGAGATCCAGCAGATCCAGCAGGACCAACTTGATCCTTCGGCGTTCTCGGTCGTCAACTATCACGTCTTTGACGGTGCCACTGAAAGTACAGATCCACGGACACCTGGTGCTGAGGGCCCTCAAGGCCCCAGTGACTTCTCTCCTGCGTTAGAAGGCGCGCATATCATCCAGTGCCATCATTGTGCAAGTGGTGGGGCCTCTAGAGATGAAGTGGTCATCTCACCTCCAGAGGTTCCACCAGACAGAGACCTCCCTGACTTGGAGCCTGCCTTGTGAATGGAACCATAACTCTAGTCCAAACAGAGGTCACTGGACTGCAAGTCCCATCATCTTTCTTGGATTTGGGTGTTGATGGGAGTTGGGGTTCACCGACCTTTGGAAAGGAATGCAAAGTTGATTGCCTTTAACCGTGGGTTGAGTTTGGAGATCCAGCTCTTAAAGAACAGACAAAGGCAACACTGGAGAACTCGGCCTTCCTCCAGACATTGATGGACCTGTGATGATGGGAGTTTTAGTCTAGCAATGTCTGGAAGGCCTCAGGTTCTCCAGTCCTGTTTTGGGGGACAGCTGTGAAAGTACAACCCTGTATTAATTTCTTACTCGTTTGTATGTTTTGACCTGCTGCTTTTAAATGTAGTGCTCCACTCGTTCAATGTGGTCCTTCATGGTTTCTTCCCAGACAAAGCTCTGGCCTGTTTTGATAAGGACTGGTGAGGAAGGATTCATCCCATCCAACTCCTTGGAGAGAAATGAGTATGCCCCCTTATGCACAATATAGTCCTCATCTCCACCAACCTAGCAGCTTGAAGACTCTAAACCCCACTATCCTCATCCAAAGGCCCCTCTGACACACAATGATGGGCTATATATATGTATAGCCCAACCCACCCAAGGTGGCCAGTTTGGAGAAGGTTGTAGGGAAAGAAGTTGGGATGCTTCACCTCGACCTTTGTGTCTCCAAGAACTAAGAGTTTCATCTCTTCCTCTGACCTCTCCAGAAGAGACCTGAAGCTGAGGCACTTTTCTGACTCTGAAGCTGAAGACGCTTCTCAAACTCTGAGCAACCTGACTCTGACCCTGATGGAAAATAGTATGTATCTCTCTGGAAAGGAAACTCATAACAAGTTGTCAATGATGAACAATATCACATTGGTGCTTTGGTATCTTCTCTCCTGGGGTAGATGCAGAGCTTGGGAAAATTAGCTTTTTGGAACTACAGCAACCTCCTATTCCCCATCTAAACACTGATGGCTGAAAACTTCTGGGAGTTGTAGTCCTCAAAGCTAACTGTTCCAAACTCGGTTGGATATCCTTGAAAATATTTTAACTACGAACAATGCTATTATGGGACTTCTCTACTTGATTTTTCTATTCTTTAAACCAAGGAGAAGAGTAGGGCAGTGGTTCTCAAGATTTTGTCTTCCATGCACTTTGAACATCAACCCCCAGAAAGTCCCAGCTAGCTTGGCCCATAGTCATGGATTCTGGGAACTGAAATCAAAAACCATAGGAGGACCATATTTGAGTACCGCCGCTGTCGGGTATTATATCCCACCTGCTAACCTTTTTTAAAAGTGTAAATATTGTATGACTGCTTTTGTGTAATAATTCGGATGAAACAGCAACGGAGACCTCTGAATGCTTCTGGAATGGAAGACGCTGTTTGCAAGACAGATTTGTGTCCAATGCATGTTTCCAAAAGCCTGTACCCAAAACTTAATAAAAATGCATGTAGTAAGTTGATCCTTGGTTCTTGCAAAAAAGGGTGTTCCCATATTGGGAAAAATACATATGGACATGCCTGCTGTAGCAAAACCGTTCCAAAACTGGCAGATCAAAGCAGTTCAAAAAATAGTTCTTGTGGGATGTCTTGAGACTAACCGGAACGGGAAGACGGTGCTCATCTACTTAGGATTCCATTGTAGCTAATATTGGCCTGTTACAGACTGCCAAAATAAAGCTGCTTCGGGTCTCTTTGGAGGTATGCTGTTTAAATGATGCATGCATTCTAAGAATCCAGAAGCTGCACCAAAGCCGCACTCCAGTGCTTAGGAATGGAGTGTGGCTTTGGCGCGACCTCCGGACTCTTAGGACCCATGCATCATTTAAATAGCATAACTCCAAAGAGACCTGAAGCAGCTTTATTTTGGCAGTCTGTAACAGGCCATTGTTTGGTATTTTAGATCCCAAGGTTGTAACTGAGCCAGGGCAATGCAGTAGTTTGGGTGTTGGGCTAAGACCCTGGAAATGAAGGTTCAAATCCCTGCTCAGCCACTGAAACCCACTCGGTGACAATGAGAAAATCACACTCTCTCAGCCTCAGAAAACTCCAGGATAGCTTTCCCTTAGGATTGCCGTAGGTCAGGAACAACAACATGACCCTATTGTAGAGTTTTCTTGGCAAGATTTCTTCAGGCGGGTTTGCTATTGCTTTCCTCTGAGTGTAACTTGCCCAAGTTTGCCCAGTGGGTTTCTAGAGCTGAACATGGACTGGGACCCTGGTCTCTTGGGGTCCCAGTCCAGAAGTCAAATTTCCACTCTGCTGTGGAAACCCATGGGGCCTTTAAGAGTGTTTTGCTTTGTATAAAATAGCAGCTGAAGCTTGCTGCAGGTATGGAGGGAAGAGCTATTACCTGCCAGCATCACCTGAAGTTAACCAAAGAGGAACATTGTCCACAGCTGGCTAAACAGGAGTCCATGCTCAACACTGAACTGAGAGAATAAGCAAAGGCATGTATTAATCAGCCCCAATTCAGCTGTCATCAAATGCAGTGAAATCACACAATGCCAATACATAGTTTGGATTCATGAGATCTGCACACAGCTCTGCCCTGATAACAACAGCATACTAAAATGGTGTTCTAAGACAAATCCAGATTGGCTTTTGGGATTGTGTATCTGAATATTTTTAAGCCACAGAGGCTTAAATCTGTATATTAAAAAATCTGTGGATACAGAGGGCTGATGGTGAAGGGATGAATTTTGTGGATGGTGGGAAAAGAAATAATGATTAGAGAAGAAGCTGATGGATGGTTGGATGGAGAGAGAGACAAAGAGAGAAAGCTGTCTGGATGGAGGCTGTCTATCTGGATAGATAGCTGGATAGTTGGATGGGTGGATGATGGGTGGCTTAGTCTGGATGGATGGAGGTTGTCTGTTTGAGTGGGTGGATGGATAGATATATAGATAGATAGATCAACAGACAGATGGTTTAGTATGGATGGACAGATAAATAGATATCTTGTGGATGGGATTAGAGAGTTGGGCTATGACTCTAGAGATCAGGGCTCACCTATGACCTTGAGCAAGTCACGCTCTCTCAGCCTCAGAGGGTGGCAAGGGCAAATCCACTCTGAATTCACTTGCCAAGAAAACCCTGTCATAGGGTCACCGGAAGTCAGACATGATTTGGAGGCACACAGTGCCAACAACCATGGATCTCTGGAGTCCAGGGTTGGGATGCTGGCTCGGCCATGGAAATCCTGTGGGTGAGCTTTGGCAAGCTACACTCTCTCAGCCTCAGAGGAACACAATGGCAAACCCCTTCTGGACAAAACCTTGCCAAGAAAACCCACGGATAGGGTTGCCATAAGTCGGAAAAGACTTGAAGGCACACAACAATGATGTTTAGATCTCCCTTCGCATCAGGGCTAGGGAAAGTGACATTTTGGATTGCAAATACCAGAATGCCCAGCTAGCACTCCAAATACATACACATACACACACAGCCACAATGCCTCTTGAGGCAATTTTGCCATGGGTTTTGGTTTTTCTGGGACCTTTTAAGCCCTGGAGAAGCATTTTGTAAAAACAGCTTGCAGCGACTGAAATAAATTAAGTGGAAGTAGGAAAGAAAGAGAAACTTTCTTTTTTAGAAGAAGCTGGAAAAATGGGATGGCGGAGGAATAATCAGGACTGTTCATGCCAAACTGGGGCAATTGGAGGATATGCCTTGCCATACTGGGCCAAACTGGGAAACCCAGAGGGACTGAATGGGAGCTGAAAAGGCCAGGATTTGAGTCCAGGCTTTGAGGTTCTCCAGCTGTGACATAAGAGCAGAGCTGAAGGATGACCATGAAAACTGACCATTCACACCCTTTCTTCTCTTTCCAGCCATTTCAAGCGGCGCCTGGTTTTTTCTCGGGGTCGTCACTACTCTTTCCCTGGGCTTCTGTGCTTGCATGTGCCACCGCAAGGCCCGACGTTGGCTCCTCGGCCTGGACAGGCAGCCAGAAGAAGCTGAGAATGGTGCTTTTCCATTGGCCAGAACATGTCTCCTGGAACATTTTTGCAGAGAAACTAGGAAGGCCAAGGAGGGGACAGAGCCGTCACATGCGGACAATGTCTCTCCTGGACCTGCCCTTGTTCAGAGTAGGCTTTTCCATGTTACTTCTAGACTTGTCTATGTTACTCCTAGACCTGTCCATGTTCCTCCCAGATCCGTCCTTGAGCCTATCATAGAAGAAGAAACCTCAATCTAGCTTGTGGTCTGCCTGGAGAAACCTCCATGAATGAAGACAGCTGCAGAAATGACAATCAAAGCTAGATTTTATGATGACGGGAATTTTTAATGTGTTAAGCAGTCTTTTAAAGCAAGGTTCTCCTTGACTAGTGCTGTCCATTATCTTCTGGAGACATATCTTTGGGGAAACCAATTGGAGGTGATTAAATCCAACAGGTTTGATAGATGTGAGTTGACCAGAGAAATTGGTCCTAAGCCCTCTTTCAACTCAACCTTCCCTTCCCTTAAGATGGAGATGGCACATTGATCCACAAGAGAACATCTCTCGCATCTAGACCACTGAACTCAGAGTGGGGCATTTTGTGGATGTCTCAAATTTGGAGGGGAAGGTTGGGGGATACGCATCTTCTTAGCCAGCACAACCCAATGGTGAAAGCTGATGGGCATTGTAGTCCAACCACATCTGGAGGGTCACTCATTGCCCATTCATGCTTGATTTCCTCATGACTATTGAGAGCAAAGAAGACAGGATGCTAGATATCAGCTGCTTCTCCTCTGGTCTCAGGGAAGGTGACCTCTCCATCTTGCTGATTGCTTGCCATGGGCTTTCATAGTAATTGATTCCATGAACTACTCAGCCTAATGGGTTTAACTGAACCAGGAGTGGCTGGGAATTGTGCATCATGTTGGACTACAGCTCCCAGCAACCCTAGCCAGGGCAGCCAATGGTGCAACCTCTTGGGATTTGCAGTTCACGATCATCTAGACTGAGGCTCCGGAATTTGCCCATCTCTTGAGTTAAGTGAACTAGATGGCTTTGTATCTAAAGGAAAGCTATGAGTGTGTATGAGAGAGACATATGTTACGATCAAAACTTGTTCACAAAGCCCTTTCCACAATGGTTTATAACCCCACAGGGAGAAAACTGAGCATTCAGGCTGGTCCTGAAATGACTCTTTCATGTAGTTCTCCAAGTGATATTGGACTGCAAGGCCCAGCAGCCTTCGCCAGCAGAGCCAGTGTAAAGGTATACAAGGAATTACATTTCCACAACAGCTGGAAGGCTGCAGGCTTCCCATCATTGTGTTACACAAAACAACTGCAAATTTCTCATAGACTGTTTCTCTATGAGCATTAATCGCTCTTAAAGAGACCTTTCATGCTACGCAACTATAGCACTATGAGTCCACTTTGACTGCCATGGCCGAGCCCTATGGGATCATGGAGTTTGTGATTTGGTGATGCACTAGAGCTCTCCGCCAAGTATTCTAAGTACCTTCCCTAAACTACCAATCCCAGGATTCCATAGGACAGAACCATGGCAGTTAAGGTGGAACCACAGCGCTATAATTGTGCAATGTGAAAGGACCCTGGGATGGCATAACCCACACAGCATTGCACTAGGGATGAATGTCGCATGGCACCCCAAAGAGTTTTTGTTTTGTTTTGTTTTTAATTGTGAGTCTTCTCTGACTATTTCTGTATCTTACAAAGAGGCAAAGCAATGAAAGGATATTGCATATACCTCCCCTGTTTAAATGCTTCCTGGGCGCATGAAGCTGTTCCAAACACACATGCTTGTCAAATGTTGCATACAGAATATCAATAAATGTCTTAATGTTTCGATCCTGGTTTCTTGAAATGGGTCTGTTGTCACTCGATTCCTCTCCAACTGGTAGGTACTGGTCTAGTCCAAGGTTTTGGCTACTTGCTGCAACTCTCCTGCCTTGGCTAATAATAATAATAATAATAATAATAATAATAATAATAATAATAATAATA
>NC_056528.1:49172020-49178101 GCF_019175285.1 Sceloporus undulatus | reverse complement strand
TTTCTACCTCGCCTCTCCAACAAGATTGAGGTGGCTTACATCAGTAAAATCCATACAATACAACAGAATAAAATCCCACCATCCCCTTCCCTTCTCAACCCCAAATCAACAACAATAAGTCCAATATAACAATAACTATAATAAAATACAATTAAAATCCTTAAAATGTTTCATCATTATCATCACCATCAGAGGAAAGTGTGCCCCCAGTCTATACTGGTGCGGTTCTCTTCCAGTCTATCGAAGCCCAATGAATCATGTGTGTGTGTGTGTGTGTGTGTGTGTGTGTGTAGACAATGTTTGGATGACTTTTTTTCCAGCTCCAAAAGTAAAATGTAAGAAAATGGTATGCAAATGCAGCACTTTTGCTTCCTTGAACCCTACCTGGCCTTTTCTCCATCTAAAATCGATTCTGTCCCCCACTTTGTTTAACATTTACATGAAACCGCTGGGAGAGATCATCTGGAGACATGGGGCGCGGTGTTATCAGTATGCTGATGACACTCAAATATGCTTCTCTGTGCCTCCGACTGATGCAGTGACTAGGGATGGCATCTCTCCTCTGAATGCCTGCCTGAAGTCAGTAATGGGCTGGATGAGGGAAAACAAACTCAGACTGAATCCAGAGAAAACAGACTCCCCAGGCCCGGGGAAGGAAGTTTATCCACCTGTCCTGAATGGGGTCACACTTCCCCTGAAGGACGAAGTTCGCAGTTAGGAGTACTTCTGGACTCGTCTCTGCAGTTGACATCTCAAGTAGATGCCACGGTCAGAAGTGCTTGCTATCAACTTCGGTTGATACGCCAACTGTGACCCTTCCTGGGCCAAAGGGACCTTGAAACTGTAGTACATGCTCTGGTAACCTCTCATCTAGATTTCTGTAATGTGCTCTACATGGGGCTACCCTTGGACCAAGCCAGGAAGCTTCAATTGGTACAAAATATGGCAGCCAAATTGGTCACCGGTGCGTCTAAGTTTGACCATATAACACCTATTTTGAAAGACCTTCATTGGCTGCCTATTTGCTTCCGAGCACAGTACAAGATGTTGGTTATTACCTATAAAGCACTATATGGCTTGGGCCCGAGTTACTTGAGGGACCGCATCTCCCCATATAATCCGCCCCGCACACTCAGAACATTCGGGAAGAACCTGTTGGAAATACCAGCTTCCAAGTATGTTGTTACATCTCAGATGGCTTTTTCAATTGTTGCCCCGAGGATCTGGAATAGTCTTCCCGATGAGCTCCATCTTATGACCCCCCTGGAATCATTTAAAAAGAGTCTTAAAACCTTCCTCTTTTGTCAAGCCTTCCTCCCTGAAGAATGAAGTGTGTAATTTTTGATACCATCGATTCTTTGCCTCCCCCGGATATGATATTGTTGTTTGTAATGGTTTTTTAATTAGTCTGTAACCCCACTTCGATCCTATGGGAGAGGCAGGGAAACACAAATAACATTTATTATTATTATTATTATTATTATTATTATTATTATTATTATTATTAAAAACCAGCCGCACATGAAGTGGTGTGAGCTCATTTGCAGCATTGTGTAGTGGTTTGTGCATTGCAATACAAATCTGGAGACAAGGGTTTGATTCCCTGCTTGGCCATGAAAACTTTGGGTGAGTCACAGACTCTCAGCTCCAGAAAACCCCATTGATAAGTTTGACTTAGTGTCTCCATAAGTTGGTGCACCAAAAAGATAATGCTTGGTAAGGTGGTATCTTAACACACATGCAAACACACACCTTGAAAATTGGGCAAAGAGAATTGGAAACAGGGAAACTGGAGAGGCAGGGATGGAATTTACCCCTATCAACACCTGTCAAAGTTTCCACTGATTGATTGATTGATTGATTGATGTGATTTATATCCCACCTTTCTCCCCAACTGGGATTCAAAGCAGCTTGCAATAATTTAAAAAGAGAAAATTAAAACGTGAATTGCAAAAGTTAATGATCAAACAGCAGTAATATTAAAACCTAAGTTAAAAACACAGCGTAGTTAAAAGCCATTTTAAAAAGCAAAAACAGTTCCTGGAGCATTTTAATAAGTAAAAACCCCTTTCCTGCTGCATAACCATCCATAATAATGATAATGATCGGTGTGTCTTTGTTTGCATCTGACTACCTGGACTTAGCAGTAATTATTATGATGATCATTAATAAACTGCAAAGTACGAGTAAATGCAAATGAGGACACACTGATTGTTATTATTATTAATAAGATTAATATTTATTAATAATATTATTAGTTACATGTCTCTCACCAAAGATCTAAGTGGGGAACAACGACAAATTAACATACAACACACATCAATTAAAATACACACATCACCTTAGGGATGCCTTCTTGTTGTTGTTGTTGTTGTGTGCCATCAAATCATTCACAACTTATGGTGGCCCTAAGGAGAACCTATCAAGGGGTTTTCTTGGCAAGATTGGTTCAGAGGAGGTTTGCCATGGCCAGCCTTTGAGGCTGAGAGAGTGTGACTCGCCCAATGGATTTCCATGGTTGGAATTCAAACCCTGCTCTCCAGTCTCCTAGTCCAACACTCAAACCACTACACCACACCGGTTGTGCCTACTCTGAGGTTACACCAACTGAACTCCATTGTACCAAGTCTCACCTCCATGGAAGCTCCAACCCTGGAGTGCTTTTACTCCGAGGTAAACCCAACTTTGTTCTCCAAAGCTAAAGAACCTAAAGGAGTGCAAAGAGTCCAACTTACTCCAGAGTAAGCCACCCCATGGAGCACAGGGGGGCTTGCAATACAGGGAGAGGGGCTACTGCTTATCCTTGGGCCCAGAAATCTGGGGCCACCACGGATAAAGTTCCTTTTTGGAGAGGGATTGTTTTGGAGCCAGCATGGCATAGCGGTTTGAGTGCTGGACTATGAATCTGGAGACCGGGGTTCAAATCCCAGCTCAGCCATGGAAACACACTAAGGGCGACCTTAGGCGAATCACACTTTCTCAGTCTCAGACGGTGACAAGAGCAATACCCCTCTGAAGAAACTTGCCAAGAAAACCTCAGGATAGGGTCGCCATAAGTCAGAAATGACTTGAAGGTCCGCAACAACATCAACATTTGGGGGCTCTGGGTTCAAGAGGTCTCCTCAGAGGAAGACCAGGATCAGGGTCAGCCAGGTGAGACCACTTTGGGCCTCATCAAGGCCAGAGGTTCATGAGAATGGGCTATAAAAGCGTGTCAGGAATGAGAGAGCCCCTTTGAGTGTGGGACTCCATTAGATGGGGTTAGGGGAGGGTTGTTTTTTAGGATTTTAGGTTTTATCCTCAACATTTGTCATGGGGAAGGCTTTTTGGTGGAGCTTTTTCTTGGTCTTGGCTCCAACTGGGGAGTTTGGAGAAGTTGAGATAGGAGGCGAAATATGCCGGGCTTGGCTCTATGGCTCAGTTGCTTCATCCTCCTCATCTTCCTCCTCCCTTGGACCTTTCCAATGTCCCAATGACCTCGATTGGGCAGATGCCAAATTTTGCTGTGGGACCTGCACCTCGCCCTATTGTTGTTCTGCCGAGGCGGCCCGCTTGGACCAGGAACAATGTTTGCAGAACCAAGAGCTAGTGGTGACCAGGGATGGTTCAACCCAAGGAGATGATGCCCAAGTGATGCCCAAAGCTCAAAGGGAAGGGAAGGTTCAACTAAGGAAGGCTGCGACCACCAAGGGAAGGACCACCCAGGTAGAGAAGACCACCCAAGAAGGAAGGACCACCCAAATCGAACTGACCATCAGACCTGAGGGGACCATCAGCACGCTTCATCGCAAAGAGATGCCAGGTGAGATGGGGCGGTTGGGTGGTAAGGGTGTTTATGCAAAGGGAATCTAGTATCCTTGGGAGACTTAGGGTAGTCCCCATCTCCCTATTTTCATCTATAGGGGTGGACTATTACTTTTGGGTCTCTCTTTCATTTTTCTCCCCTCTTTGTTGCTTTTGTTGGGTGCCTTCAAGTTGTTTCCGACTTATGGTGACCTTAAGGCAAACCTATTGTGGGGTTTTCCTAGTAGGATTTGTTCAGAGGGGTTTTGCCATTGATGTCCCCTGAGGCTGAGAGAGTGTGACTTGCCCAAGGTCACCCAGTGGCTTTCATGGTCAAGCTGGGAATAGAATTGAGTACTGTCCTTTAACTAATCTGGACCTGACCTGTGTATAGGTCATCCTATAGGTGATCCAAAGCTTAAAAATGGATAGATAGGAATGTAGGAAACGGCCATTATATCACAGTGGGACAAAGCGTGGCCTGTGTGGCTGCTGACCTCTGATGCCTCCCATTACTCCCCAAGCCAGCAACATCCCCAACATGTGTGTGTATGCACTATATATATATATGTGTGTGTGTGTGTGTATTATATATCTATATCTATATTTATATATAAATTTCCAGGCTATATTTGTTCCCAAACCATGAAGAAAGCCCTCTTGAAAATGAGAAAACATGCAAATGAGAAAAAATGTCCCCCAAGCAGCCTAGAACCCCATACTTCCCCCAAATATTTCCAGTGCAGTCCTTCTCAAAATGGCAACTGGGACTGTCTATTTAAAATAATTCCAAATTTTAAAATACAATTTAAAAACAGGTCACGTAGCTTAAAAGGTTAAAGCCATGCACTAGTTAAATAGTTAAAGCCATGCACTTGTATTCTCAGAAAGAGAAGATTAGACCCTCTAATAAAAAGCCATGTTTTGACTCAACACCTAAAAGACACCAGTATCTGGTCACCTTTCCACTTCATGGCCTCCCATCCAAGAATTAAGTGGATCTAGTCCTGCTTTGTATCCAAAATTGGATGCAGTTGCGTGTGTTCAGGGTCAGGGATGTAGCCAAGGGGGGGGGGTTTCTTGGGGTCCGGACCCCCCCTTCCATTAGAAAAATGAATGGTGTGTGCTGCTGCACCGCCGCACCCAAGCTCCATTATAATGGTGGCACTTAGTCTGGAACCCCCCCCCCTTTCCTAAAATCCTAGCTTCGACCCTGTCAGGGTGGTATGGTGCTTCTCATCTTATTATTATTATTACTATTATTAATTTATTATCCACCTCTTCCAATGGATCAAGGCAGGGGCCAACAACAATTAACAAGCAACGGCTGTATGCAGCTGTTGAGCCTCTTCTGGCAGGTCATTCCCCAGTCTAGGGGTGACTGAAGAAAATGTAATACCATGTATGTATGTATAGGATATCCTTAGAGGTTGCTGGGATTATAACTGACTGGTCTGTCTTCTCTTTTCCAGATGGGCTAAAAGTGTTTTGGGTTTTGACTGGACTTGTAGCTCTCGTGTTCATTCTTTGGTGTATTTGCCATTTGCTTGACAAATGCCAAAGAAGTTTAGAAAACGTGGTGCGTCGGTTCAGAGAGACTCAGGGGGAATCGAATCAGAGTGACCCCCCAACCCCGCCACCCTACTATCATCCAACATGCCATCCAACTTATTCTGAGGATGACCCACCGCCTTATAGCCTTGAAGACCCTCTCAAACCACCTGCCCAGCCTCCTTCCCGGGACAACGCAACTGCAGTGCCGACAAGTTTCAGGAACCATGGGTTCCAAGAAGGAGAGGAGGTCATTGACATGTCTTCAGCAATTCACGTGAATGGAGCTGGCCATGAGGTTGCTGACCAGCCTGAAATGTCTCAAGTGGTTTTTGTGCATAGCGCTGCTGACCAGCCTGGCATGTCTCAAGTGATTTTTGTGAACAGAGCTGGCCCTGACACTACTGCTGACCAGTCTGATGTGTCTCAAGTGGTTTTTGTGAATGACGCTGCTGACCAGTCGGACATGTCTCAAGTCATTTTTGCGGACAGAGCAGGCCATGATGCTGCTGCTGATCAGTCTGATGTGTCTCAAGAAGTTCTTGTGGATGGTGCTGCTGCCCAGCCGGACATGTCTCCAATGATTCTTGCGAATGATGCTGCTGCCCAGCCAGACATGTCTCAAGTCACTCTCATGGATGGTGCTGCTGCCCAGCCAGACATGTCTCAAGTCATTCTCATGGATGGTGCTGCTGCCCAGCCAGACATGTCTCAAGTCACTCTCATGGATGGTGCTGCTGCCCAGCC